>NC_081411.1:727642003-727942003 GCF_030272615.1 Cryptomeria japonica | reverse complement strand
CAGAAACGCAGGGAGTTATTCTATTAATCGATAACGCAATATACAACTCTACAATACATGACTGTACACGTCTATATATACTTTCACATTAAGGTTTGAAATGAAGAGTCTGGAGAAGACAAAAGGTCGTGACCGTTGGGCTTCACATCCCAACAGTACTCTCTATCTTTCTCGCTACAATTATAGTACCTCAGAAGATTAGATTGACATTTTTTCATGATTTAATCCACTCAGCCCTATCATGATGTAACTCATAGGATGCCGACATGCATGCTTATTCCCTTTTCCAAATCTCTTGTCCTTGCTCCCATTGAATTTGCACTTACACTAATTCTGTTACTTATCCACAGGAATGTGTTTAGCTGCAAGCATCATGGACTTTACACATAGATCATTTCATATATGTTCAATACTTGCTCAACTCATATTATAAATCTTGTGCAAAGAGACTAGGCAAATTAAGGCTCAGATTTTTAATAGAATGGAGTGGATGTCAATGTATGACCATATGTTAGTATAAATGTTCCTCTATGTTCTACAATTATACATTCAACAATATAGTGTTGAGTATCTATAAGAGACTAAAGTAAAATATTTTATTTCAAGATTTAAGGGGAATGGATATCAGTCAGATAGAAGGTATTGTAAGAAGTTTTCTTAATCTATTTAAAAGCCTAGAATATTTTTGTTAAGAAAATTAGTCATTATGTAGCATGAGAACCTATAGAACTCTACTTTATTCTAGAAAGATGTCGTAAATATAAATTCCAAATTAGAGATTCTTCCATGGTCTTAACAATGCTTGAAAGAGAAAGTAGACTTAATGGAGTACATGACTTGATTAGGGTGTAGAATGATATATGTTTATAAATGTATCTTTAGATTAGACCTTTTTTTGAGGGTTATTAAGTATGAGTGAGCCTTGCTAGAGAATGGTTGAATGTTTCAAATAAGAAAAGATTTTATTTAATGACTAAAAATAAGAGTAAGTTAGATTTTTTATTCAAGGTCATTAAGATGGTAGAGTTTTACACTTTTAAAGCAATTATTTATTGAATATATTGAACCATTATTTGGTGATATTGATTAAACCTAGCTAATAGATAAGACAACAAGATGATGACATAATCCATCATCATGATATTATTATATGAATATCCCTATAGAAATGAATTTAAGGAATTATGTGAAACAATGTTAAATTGGCAAATAGTGTATTTTAAGATAGGTCCACGGATGTGAGGAGTTACTTACTCAAATTGATATTTTACCTAAAAGTATAATATATGTTAGAAGGTTAGAAATTAATTATTGATCTTCATTAACAAGTAATTTGGGGTAATAAATTAAGTTGAGATATCTTATCCCCAGGATGATAAAATTTCTGATACTCATATGCTTATAATAAGACATGTGACCTAACAACCTTTGCTTAATGATTATGCAATAGTTCAAGATATATTGTGCAGTTGAAGTATTCCTTCATTACAAGTATAAATGCATAGTGCATTCCCATGTCATTGGTATGTATCCCACTTCTATTTATGTTTTTAAGATATATGCTCTTGTGCACAATTGACCTATATATATGAGAGTAATTAAATAGATATCGCATGGATTGATGTTTTATCTACTTATGTATGCTTGGTGCATATTGGGTATTCATTGTTTGATTATATAAGTTGGACGAGTGCCGAATATGGAGAAAAGTGAAGGATGAGTTTCTAGAGAGAGGTTTAATTCTCTGCTTTAACTCATATATCGATAGTCGACCCTAAAAGATCTTTGTCCAAAGTTTGTATAGATCTCTTAGTATATGCATGTTAATTGATTCACTATATTTTCACTATTCCATATCTTAGTGTCGTTACAATAGCATCTTAGATTGTAGATACACTAAGTTGCACCAAGTTCCATCCCCTGCCAGTTTCGAGTTGCTAGGCATCGTCATGCAGGGTTGGCGGTTCTTTGTGTCATGAAGAACTCCAGGGAAGCGTTAATGCTTGGCAGTTGGGTGGTAAACTGCTTCAGCAATGTTCTCACCCATGGTGTGTTTGTGGAAGATATATATTGGGAAGTCCTATCAGGATTATCATCGACTTTGTAAATTATGTATTGTTGCATTTGACCATATGGTCTTTTGTAAAGACAATCGATGTCTTATGTGTACTTATTTTTGAGCTTATGTAATTAACACTGTATCAAAATTTATTATCATGCTTCTATCCTCATCAAATGACATATTTATTTGATGTGTTTTTAATCATGCATGAGATTAAGTCTAATTATCTAGTTTAATATTTTTAAAATATGGAGGACCTTACAATGGTTTTGCATGTTGTTGTGGGATAGATCAATCCTTTTAATGTTGCCTAAAATATTCCCATGACAAACTGAGTGAGGATCGGAGGGGTCAAGGACTGGGCTGTCAACAATGTAGTCATGAAGCAATTGCAATATATGAGATTCTCTATTGTATTTCCACTTCCTCTCTTTTGCAACTTTGATAGGGGATAATTTTTTAGGGCTGACTCAAACTAGATATTATCATTTAATTCATAAATACAAAACCTGATTTTCTCTACTATGCAGAGTGGTAGTTGATTTTCCATCTTGAGCATGTCTTTAACAATTTCTATCAAATGTGCACATTTGATGTTTGATGTCGATTGACATCTAATGAATTGTTGTAAGAGAATATGATCCTTTGATTATATGCTCATTGTTTCCTATTTTGTGTAATTATTATGGGAAGGTCCCTTTAATTATGAAACCATAGATGCACAATTTTCAAATTTTGGTGCTCATGCTGATGAACAATAGTCATATTATGAGCCTTGAAAAAGTGAAATTTTAATTTTAAAAAATTGAAACGAGATCATACCTAGAATCTCATTTAAGGGATAGAATTCTAGGTTTTGCCCAATTCAATATGTGAAGGTATTGACAACCAACTCAAATGTGTTTTCAAACTGATGATTTAATATAACAAAGGATTATGGATCTGATGAGTGCATCCAAAAAACTAAAATGTGTACTAGAATCATGCATAATGACATTCATAAAATATAATCCAAAAAAAAAAGAAAAAAGTAAAATCTCTTTTGTCCTCTGCAATTATTTTAGAATGTTAGAATTCTAGATTGGGAGAGCTCTTCAAAAGGTTACTGTATAATATTTAATGTGAAATGAGAATTAATACTCGTAAAAATATAAACATTTAAATATTCCACATAGATATTATCAAATAAATTGATTATATATTTGTAAAAAAGAACAAATCTTATAATAATATGAATGATTCTTATCTTAAGATAGTATTATTACTGCCCTTTCTATTTATATAATTTCTTTTTCTTAAAAACCTTTCACTTCCATTTTTTTTCTATCAATTTATATTTCTCATAGAAAAAATAATATTACTATCTTATTCAAGACCTCATCTTGCCTTCAACAACTCTGAGATCTTTATCAGATATTTCCTTCTCTTTGTTGTTCATATTTCCCATCTTATTTCCCATCTTCAACGAGCTCCAGGGCCAATGTTCAGTCATGAAAATGTCCCCTCTAGAATTGAGCTGCCATCAATATTTCCCAAACCTCTATTTTAACTTTTACTGTTGTCATACTTTTACCGTGCTCTCTCTTTCCAAATACTTGTCATCCATTGAACAGACGAGGTCCCCTCTATTCTCGTTAACTCGTGCTTGCACCTAATTGAGTTGCACTGGTTATGCTGATAATATATTTATCAGGTAAAAAATCACATAATTTAAAAATTGTATTTATTAGTGATAATTATTTGTAATCTTAAAGAGTTAGTTTTAAAACATAAAAATGTAAAAATAAAAGAATACAAATTAATTTGAAAATATAAACTGTACAAATGTTTGTACAATATATGAAAATGATTAATTTAAAAAATTGATTACATTGAATACATTCATTATTAAATATTAAGATGTCTTTTTTGTTGTTGATGTCAATCATTTGAAGATGGCCTTGTCATTCATTGGAGTTGTTTTCTTAAAAATAAACTTATATTTGTGTATTGTATATAACTAAAGTTTTGTAATAGAAATTAAATGAATTAAATATGGTAATATTTCTAGAAAATAAAAAAATATTATTTTAATTACTTTAATATTTTAATTTAAGTGGTGAAGATGGCCTTGTCATTCTTTGGAGTTGTTTTTGCAAAATCAAGTTATATTTGTGTATTGTATATAACTAAAGTCTTGTAATAGAAATCAAATGAAGTAAATATGGTAATATTTTCTAGAAAATAGAAAACTATTATTTTAATTACTTTAATATATTAATTTAAGTGATGAACAAATTTGTTACCAAACAAATATAATAAAAATTAAAAATAATAGCTTAAATACTATATGGTTAAAAATAGGCTATTAATATAAATAGTATAGAAGTGATATAGAATGCATAAAAAGTGAGGGAGACGATTGAAGACCAATCTTGTGGACCTAACCTATATACATCCATAAATAATATAAATGAAAACCGTGTGTAATATTATTATATCTAATAATGTGGTATAATGTAATATAATATATTAATATTATAATGCATGTATATAACAATTATTTATATATATATATATATATATATATATATATATATATATATATATATATATATATATATAACGTATGCTAAACGTTTTAATGTGATTGACAATGATGGCATGACATGCCCACCAACTCCACATGAAATGATTTTGACTCAAAGCTATGAACCAATGAGGCCACAAACGAGGGCCTCATCCCCACACTTCACTTGTTCAAACCTGTGAGCACAATGGCCCAATAGGGGTTTGAACTTTGGTGGCCGCTTCACTAATGAAATGTTTTAACTGTGACACAACATGTCCAAAGACAATTATATATGATGTTTTATTATTATTATATTTTCATTAGCTACTATTTGACAAAGGCACATAGCTTCAAGGTTAGCCTTGATTGTGACAACCTATTTATTAGCTACAAAATTTATAGATCCATGAAGAGTAGAGGATACAACTCCCAAGGCATGAAGACATGGTCTACCCAGAAGAATATTGTAAGACAAAGCACCTGGCATCACATGTACAAGGGTTGGAATAGTAACAAGTCCAATGTTCAAGGACAATATGATCATTCCTACAATTATTTTACCATTGTTGTCAAATGCTCAAATGAATAGGAAGAAGCTGCCAAGGTGTTTGGATCCACCTTGATCTTTGGTAACAAATCCAGGCTATAAACATTGAGTGTCAAGCATGTGTCAACGAGTGTTCGTATAACATTGACACTGTTTGAATGAGCAATTATCATTAGAGGATCTACCAAATTTATCACTTCTAGAGGTGAAAGCTCATGAGGATAGAAAGTAATATTTGATGAATCCACACGAATATGATCCATCAATGTATTAGGTCTCAGCGGGAGTAACCTTAAGTTGCTCGATAAGATCATAATCACTAGTTCGCTTATCTGCTAGTAAAGGTGCTTAAGGAAGACTAGGCTGAGAAGGTAGTAAAGAAACTCGTGGTTGATCAAGAGTTTTCTTATTCCTCCAAGTATTATACATATGGGCAATTGCGTTGTAAGATGTCTGTTTAGATTGCATAAACCTTGTGTATAAATCAAAAGTTTCTCCTTTAAAATATTTTCCATTAATGCTTTTAAGTTTCTTTAGAGAAGGAATTGTTGTGGTCACATGAATGTAAGGTCTCTTTGGCCTTTGAGGCTCTGCAGAGACAACAATAAAATTCATAGACTTGTCATCTTCGGATAAGGATGTCGTGGAGGATGACACTTGTTTTACATCTCTTTTGGAAAGGGATGCTTCTAAGAAGTCATCTAAAACTTCATACAACATATATCAAAATCATCCTTAGAGAATTCCTTGTAAAAGCATCAAACTCTAAGAGAAAGAGATCTGACATTAAGCATTCACATCGGGTTCACCAAAATGTAGAGGAGGAGATTTGTCACCTCTAAGATGATAAATCATAGAGAACAAATCAAGATGCCACTACCTTACTTATACTGGGGCTAAGGGTGATCCAAGGGATAAGAAGAAAATAAAACTAAGCTAGTAGAGGAACAATTAAATGATTAAAGTATGAAAATGATCAAATATAGAAATCTGAACTAATAGTGCGATACAAAATTAAAAGTAGGTTATATCATAGAAAAAGGAAGGTCTTGGGTCTTGGACACACATGCGGTACACAGATGAAGAACACATATTTAAATGAAAGATACACAACAACTCTTTGCAAGTGCACAGAACTTGTTCGTCACATACACACACATAGACGGGGGAAAATGTTGGGGTTGTATAGGGGTCTGCCTTAGCCAGACCCCCGCTTTGGTGTTTCCACCTCCATGGACAACCAAATAGATAGATTGGATAAAAGATAATAGATAAACATGCAAATAGAAACTATAATCCACTTAATGGAAGCAAACCCCTATTGCAAGTAGATAAAATGATATGTATTGATAAGATAAATACACCTAGATAATAGATACACCTAGAGATATACTAGGTAAATTGCATGCAATGATAAAAGATAGATAAATGATAAAGAGAAGACAAGGTGTGTAACCAAACCCCCATTTTTGAGATATAAGCTTGATGAAGCTCAAGATACGTGCTTGTTGCAAGAGTGTTCTAGATAGAAGCTTCTTGATAGCACTTGTAAAGCCTTCAAGAGAGAATCAATGAGAGAGATCTAAGACAACCAAAGAGTAAAGCTAATAAATCAGGAGCCAACCAAAAGAAGTAGAAGAAGCCGTCCAAAATAGAACCCCTCAAAATGAGAAAAGAAAGGTTTTAAAAGATGGGAAGAGGTGAAGATGACCATTACAACCAGAAGCGAGGCACGCAACACACATTGGAAGGTGTTTGATCAGCTGCAAGAAGTGAGATTCCCTGGATCTACCAAGATGTTAGCACAACGCGCAAATGTCTGCGCAGTGCGCATATGCCTTCTCAAAGATAGGCCTAAATGGGGTATTGGGGCAAAAGGGGGCACTTTGTCTTTGAGGCTCATGATGTCAAAATGATGGAATTTTGATCACGAGTTCATCATTAATGCACTGGGTGCCATTCATAAGTGTCATAAATGCACTAGGTGCAATTTAGGACACTACACTCCTATAAGAATCTTTTAATTGAAAAGGCGAAGGAACATTGTAATAGATTTCTTTGAAATTTGTAGTGTATGGGTTTAGAAGGAACAAAGGGATTAGTAGATGAAGAAGGAATATCTTGTGGAGAAGAATTTCCCTTTCTTTCATCATGCATATCCTCTTTGGTTTGTTGGGAGGGAAGATCCTTATCATCTAAGGCCTCATATTTACTTAATGTTTTTGTTGGGAGATAGATCATGAATGAAATTCATAACATCATCTTCTCTAAATTTTTTTTGATGACTAAGAAGGCTCTAAGAGGATAAGGAGGATATAGAGATGGAAACACCAATATTTTAATCTTGGCCCCCTTGCGCTAGGGTATGCATATGACAAGAAGATGGTGCCATGTTGTTCTTCAATGCTTTCTCTCCATTAGAGAGATCATTGATAGGAGTATTATCCTATTCTTCATTCACATTAGATACCCTAGGAGAGGTACAAGTATTAGGTTTCTACAAAAGCTTTCACATAATCTACATATGAAATGTATTTTGCCCAAAACATGATAATAAAACAACATGCACTATAAATGAAAGCTTTGGGATTGAATTGAATGAAAGGAAGGAATTTTGAAACTCTAAAACACAATCTGCCAAAGTGCTATGAATGAAAAGAAGTAATGTGAAATGAAAGAAGCCATTATCCAACACACGATTTTGATAAATATAAGTGAAAAGCAAGGTAATCATATGTGAAATAGAAAATAAATCAGATTTGTTAAATGCCAAATTATGAATGTTTTAAAATCAGATTTGAAAATTAATTTGAAAAATGAAGCAACCCACAAATCAAATTAACCAAAATAAATTAGGGTTTTTATGAATTAAAACTCTAAATTTATGTAATTTGATTAAAATGAGATCTATGAATTTGAATTTGAATCAAATCTTAAGAAATTAATCCAATTTAAATAATCAACAAGCTCAATTTTAGAAGAAGGGTATATGAGAAACCCTACTTTAAAGGGTTTGTGAGAAGCTAAATAAGGGATTTTGCATCTAAGAAGGTTAAAACTTGTAAATAATTGCATTTCCTTAGTTTTGAATCATATACTTTCCAAAGCAACCTTTTGATAGTAGATTCTGTGTACCATCCTAATCCAAAAAGCATTCATTTTGTCTACATCTGATAGTCATTGCTAAAATCAGTTTAAAGTGTATTCATTTAGGGACCTTTCATAAAATATTCTCAACTTACACATCATAAAAGGATCTTAAAATATTCATTGTTTATAATGATAAGAATTTGGCTGTTCCATACAACTTCCTTTACTATTTTAAAAATATCATCGACCAAAATATTGTGCAACAGTAGTATGGAGTGCATTTCATCTATTTTATGCCTAAATATTTCATCATACCACTTTCTTTTCAAAGGCGACTGATCGATTGCCATGTTTGGGTAATGCATTCCAAATAGATACAGTTGCATACCATTTATCTGTCTTGACTAAAGACTTTTATCCTGATGGCATTAAATTAAAGTTCTTTCTCTATTTTCTGGTGATCTCTGGAGCAGAGGTTGCTTTGCATCATCCTGGGATACATTTAACTTGTGTTGTATCTGCGAAAATATGTATCATAGGTTGATGCAATACAACCTTTACTCCACCAATACCAAATAGAAGAAAAAGTACTTTAATTTAATGCCATTAGGATAAAATTCTTTCAAGACATATATTAGGTATAAAAGGAAGCCTACCCTGTCATTTCAAGGGGTCTACCTACAACTCAATTGATCTCTTAATTATAAAATCAATTCAATTCCTAGTGAACAAGCAATCAAGCATTGAAGGAGAATTCAAGTTGGTCCAGGTGAATTTGGAAGACCAAAGGACTCAATGAAGCCATTAAAGACTTTTGAAGGTCTTAGGAGTGAAGAGCCAATCAATTATGATGTCTTAAGGTCCATTATGGTGAATGTAAGAGTGGAGAAATTGCTTGCTAAGGAGCAACAATAGCAAATCCGCCTTAAGGAGGGGCACATTTTATGATTTACAGTGTTTAGACATTTCAAATGAAAGGTGAATCCATCATCATTTGGATGGTATAGTGTTTGGAAGAGGGGTATATGAGAAACCCTACTTTTAAGGGTTTGTGAGAGGCTAAATAAGGGATTTTGCATCTAAGAAGGTTAAAACTTGTAAATAATTGCATTTCCTTAGTTTTGAATCATATACTTTTGAAAGCAACCTTTTGATAGTAGATTCTATGTACCATCCTAATCCAAAAAGCATTCATTTTGTCTACATCCGATAGTCATTGCTAAAATCAGTTTAAAGTGTATTCATTTAGGGACCTTTCAAAAAATATTCTCAACTTACGCATCATAAAATGATCTTAAAATATTCATTGTTTATAATGATAATAATTTGGTTGTTCCATACACCTTCCTTTACTATTTTAAAAATATCATGGACCAAAATATTTCGCAGCCATAATATAAGTGCATTTCATCTATTTTATGCCTAAATATTTCATCATACCACTTTCTTTTCAAAGGCGACTGATCGATTGCCATGTTTGGGGAATGCATTCCAAATAGATACAGTTGCATACCATTTATCTTTATTGATTAGAGAATATAATCCTGATGGCATTAAATTAAAGTTCTCTCTCTATTTTCTGGTGATCTCTGGAGCAGAAGTTGCTTTGCATTGACCTGTGATACATTTAACTTGTGTTGTATCTGCGGAAATATGTATCCTAGGATGATGCAATGCAACCTCTGCTCCACCAATACCAGATAGAAGAGAAAGTACTTTAATTTAAAGCCACCAGGATAAAATGCTTTCAAGACATATATTAGGTATAAAAGGAAGCCTACCCTATCATTTGAAGGGGTTTACCTACAATTCAAGTGATCTCTTAATTATAAAATCAATTCAATTCCAAGTAAACATGCAATCAAGCATTCATCAAGAATTGAAGGAGAAATCAAGTTAATAAAGATATTTAATAGAGGAGATATTTAATAAAGATATCATCTTTCAAATTAAGAAATGGGCAGGAGATTAAGAATACAAACCTTCCATATTGCACACTTCAAGGTATATTCAAATTACAAGTTACATTCATAGGGTTTGTCCTATTCGAGCTAGCTACTATTTCAACACATTCTAACACATGTATCTATTTCTATGCAATAATTAGTAGTAGCTACATAGATTAGCATGATACATAAGTTCTTTTCTAATAGTGCCCTTCTTTCAAGATTATTTAGTTGTATCTACCTTCTTTGGTTATGCAAATGGAGATTAGATTAGGTTATGTATCTACTTTATTGCTCTGTAATTCTCATTGTGTTTAATAAATTTTTAGCCCTTTGGTGAAAAAAAAGGAGGTTGATGATAAATATCTATATTGTCTATTAGTTGATTCCCATGTCAATAAGTGGTTAATGCTGATACAAAGTAACACTAACAAGAAACTTTGATGACAATCTAATACACATCACTATTGAACTTACCTCTGTCTCATATAACCCTATGTTGGCTAGGCCCCACAATAATTAGAAGATCCTAATTACTATTGTCCTAAACCTTGCATTGACCATCACAATTTCATAGTGTGTTGATTTAATTAGTCCATTAGCGAGATTGGGAAAGAGTTTGGTATTGAGTTAGGTATTGGTGGAAGGTTTAAGGAGGTACACTATCATCATAATTAATGTTAGAGAGTGTTGTGTGAAGAAGAATGGCCATGAAAGGAGTGACTGTCCTAAGTGCTTGAGACTGTCACAAAAAGTGAGTGTTGCAGCAGTGAATCTTCCTTTGAGCTTTGTGTGTTTGGGAGGGTAAAGACCCATGGTGGTATATGTTGAGTGGTTGGGAGGGTAAAGACCCATATATCAACTATCTACTTTGACATCCTAGGATGGTGTCCACCTACTCTAAAACCTTGTGGGAACTCTCTGTCTGATATTAACATTTACATAACATGTGCCTCTCATATAATCCTATGTTGGCTAGGCCCCACCATTATTAGAAGATCCTAATTACTAAAAATACTAGATTCTCACCTAAAAGGTTGTTGAGTCATAGAAGGCCTAGCTTGATAGCCCTATAGTCTCTCATACCTAAAATATCCTTGTGTCGATGATGGTCAAATGTGACTACCCTATGGCCCCTACTATGCTCTAGACCTTTGTCCCTAATATTGATACTATTGGGTTTTTCTTTGTAAATCATATAGTAAGTCTAAATTATCCTTTGAAGGATGGGGAGGGCTATGGACACTTTAGTCCTTTCATCAAGGTTACAAACTTCTCTCATGCCTCTTGTGTCCTCCCATGTACCCCCTTTTCCATAAGAGACTTTGCCATAGCAACCCTAAAGTCATTTGGATTGGTCATGTGTAGGAAAACTGAAATTTTGGGCTTTCCACCCCTAATGAAATAATTGACAAGTAACTTGTCTTGAATGTAATCTACAAACTACAAGAACTCCAATTACTAACTCTCATGTTGAGCCACAATGAAACCTTATTATGTAAATTGTGAAACTCATCTATGCATCTCTGTCAAAAATATTTTGAAATAGAACACACTTTGAAGCACTCCAAAATGGTATCTGGAGAGGGTTTCCAATGTGAGCTGGTGCATTTTATCCTCCCAGTACCACAAGGTGGAATCAAGTCCTCTGAAAAATTGCATTGAAAATAATGCCTTTTGGTTGCTCACATATAGATGCAACCTAAAGCATAAGTCCAAGCTAAGTAACCAAGACTTATCCTCAACCCCATTTCTGGATCTTAAAAATGCAGAGGATTGGAGATGAAGCAACTCTCGAATATGATCCTTTGGCTCATGATATGTGCTTTATATAGTCTATACCTCTAGTATTTATGCATGATGAGGCTAGGTAATGTGTATTGATCAATATTATATCTCCTCTATGTGTATTTCCCAAATTCAAGGCGAACTCCTAATAAGCTCCCAAGATGCAAGTATATGCTCCTCTACTACAAGTGGATCCTCATGGCTTGTAAGATTTGAGGTCCATACTCAGGCTACTCATCTTGGTGAAAAATATCAAAGTGATATGACCCTTCCTTTCATTTCCTACACCCTATTTTCTAGCCCACACCTAATAACCTTTACCTCACTTCCTATCATTATAACCTTCCATCTACCTTTCATATCCCCTATCTTAACCTCCTCCACTTTCCTAAATCCTATCCTAAACGTTAACCTCATACACACTTACTTTTACTTCACCTACCTAACCCCATTCCATCCTTCACATCCTTTTATCTCCCCCCATTCACTTTCCTACCTTCCAAACCCCTAACATATGCTAACATACTCTTTCACCATTACATCCTTCATCACTTACCTCCCTATCTTATACTAACCTACACCTCATAACCTTATACCTCTCAGCTTCCATTTTATACCACCTTCTTAATGGTACACTTATGCTCCCTTCCAAAACACCGACAAAAAAATGCACTCGATCACTACACAGTGCTCTCATGTTTCTCCAACAGGGATTTTCTGTTGCAACCATATATACTAGCATCCATAATTAGGATATATTTTACATAATGGCACTCGATCACGTAGGTTTAGGTCATCCCTCTCCTTAATTAGGATATATTTTAAATATGGAAAGTAGTGTTAATATGTTTCAGGCTAACTATATTGTTCATTATTTAAAATGCAGTGTTTAATTAATACATGATTGTAGGATTGTTCAACGGTTTAGGTCTTGTAAGAAATTCTTCTTTTAAATCGATCATATCATATTATAGAAACCTCTCACCATCTCTACTATTGGCAATTAATCTGATAAATCTATACTAAACTTTGAATCTAAATTTTTGAATATGTATAACAATGAATTTGCTGATTATACCCTACCTTTTTCCTGCAACGATTAAACCATTCCTACATCCTACAGTGATTAAACCCATAGGGAACCTATGTCTGCTTCCCTCCTTCATGTTCATTGGGGGATGGCCCCTACTTGCATGTTCCCTATTGTGATCCCCTAATATGTTCCGAGATAGCGAACTAAGATACCTTGGGAGGGCCTTTAGGTAGGCACTCGTTCGCTCGACCGAGAAGGGATGCTTATGCGAATAGTTGTGGTTGAAGCCAGTGAAGATGGATGGAGATTCAATAGTGAGTGTCTAGGAATTCAAGTTGTTTCCGGTGTGGCTCTGCTTGCTTCTTTAGGTCAATAATTCCCATTTGTTGGGAAAGCACATAACCAAATCGTACTCTCTCTACTTCCAACCTGAGGTGCAGAACCGGCTGGTTTCACACCAATGATCTTCCCCGCCACAATTAAACCCACAGGTTCATTGCAGAGGCAGGGTTTTGTAGTGGCAGAGGTGGGATGAAGAGGTGGGAATTTGTAATGGCAGAGGTCGACGAGACGAAGAGGCGGGATTTATGAAATGACTTGGTTTTTTTTTTTTTTAAGTAATGCACATGGTCGTCAAAATTTCGACAAACGCGGGCACTTTTTCTAAAAAACCCAAATGTCATCACAAATTCCTTCTCTGTCGAAACCAAATGTTGCATTATCGTCGGAATTCCGACGAAATTGGGCATTTAAAGAAAGAAAAAAATTTTGATCACAATATACCATCTCTGTTGGAAACCTCCGTCGGAATTTTAAGCGAAATGTATTAGTGCTTGATGATGAATATTTCAATGCTTGAATGATAGATTTCTTGAATGAGTGCCTTATGATTCTCTTTTTATCCTCTGTTATTGGTCAAATGAGAGGTATTGAGCTCCTTATATACTTGCCCATCAAAAAACACTTTAATTTTCTGACATAGGCCAACATGGAGATCACATTCCTGCTAGCTGATTGTGACCATTGAGAGGGACCAAATTAAGGTCCTATTTGAGAGAACCAAAGCACCATGCCCTGGTCCAATGAGGACCATAGCACCACGCCTTGGTCCTACCCCATTTTAGGGCCAAAATCAAGGGGTCATGTGTAAAGTGAAAATAAGGCTAGATTTGAATGGTATTAGCAAAATCAAGTCCTAGTCCAGCTTTGGGACATGAACGCTAAGAGGAGAGACAAAATATGGATCAAATTGTAAGGTAGTACAATTTAGGATGCTACAAATCTATAGACACATCTAACTCCAATCTCAAACTCAGCATGTGTTTGAGTTTTTGTGCCATCTGGTCCTCCTATGGGCTTCTACCTTCTTTAGCTTCTCAAGATTATAGATTTTTGGTGAACATATGGGTTACCATGGTGACCTTATCAGATTGAGCAGCAATGACATCAGTTGTTGATGGATTCTCGGACAAAACAATCTCATACCTATCTCCATATTGATTCATGCCTGGTGATAATAGCTACCCAAACATTCCTCCAACACTTGCTCCTCCCCTGCTAACTGATGCATAGATGTATTTATACGTTGTGTCAAAGAAATTGTTCCTCTGACAATCAGAATATCTTGGATCTTTTGAGCATCTGTATAAATAATATGATATATATGAAAGTTTGGACTTTCATGGTTCGATAATTTCATACTCTGGTTAGGGTTTACTTTAGTTGTGATGTTGTAGTTCATTGCAAATTAATTTTTGTTGGAGTAATTACAGTGCAACTTGGAATTTTTTATAGTTACACCTTGGTTTTGTAGTGATTTATTTTTAATTACCAAGTTATGTTCTAGTGGACAGAGGCAACAAGGAGGAAGAGAGTACTGAATCTATTTTTTTCCAAAAAAGGGTAACTGCGTAATTAATTTAAGTAGATGGGTATGGTGTTTTTAAGCATCCAAAGTCCATAAAATTACTGTTTACCTAGAGTTTAAACAATTCTAGTTGGTGGGTATGCATGAACATTCCATAAACGTACTGTTTGAAAGCTTGTGCATTGAGACTTTAGGGAGTACTGTCTGCAGTATACTTGTTCAATAACAGTAATAAGATAGATTGTTAGGCTATGTTTGTGTTGATGGGTGTGGGCACCTTGATAATGTGGGTGGGATATTTGGAAGATCTTAAGGGCCAGAGTAATTTTGTGTGTCCCTAGATAGGTGGTGAGTGGAAGATAATCCTAGTGTTTGATAAGTTTCGGTCTCATGATATCTGTAGAGGGTGACCTAATGCTTCCTTACTCTGATAGTTCGCTTCATGCTGGAGACTTTGGGAACCTGGATAGAGTTATAGTCTAAATTTCCTTTCTTTCTTTTTCACTTTGAGCTTAATATGTTTTACCAGAATTTATGCTTTTTTGGATTGTATGTTTTTGTAGCTCCACACAAGATTTTTTCAGAATCTAAATTTTTCAGCTTGTCACAGTATTTTGTTTTGATTTTTAGTGTATAATACTGATTACTGTACCGTGTATTGGATTGAGTACTTTATTTTGGCACTAAGGCCACAATGATTGTTGACAATTTTAATTTATTTTTGTGTTGTGTGTAGGGGGATTTGTTTGAAGGAGTCAGAATCTCACAACTTGATTTTCATTCCAGAGATCTTTTTAGCTCTTCTATCAATGACAGAGCTTCCTATGATGATGATAAATCTCTATGGAATGGAAATATTGGAAAGCAGGGAGCGGTTGAGTTTGAAGAAAACAAGGCTACCACAAACAAAATTCACCGTTGTCCCTGGAGTCCATGGAAGAAACTCCTTTTGGAAAGCAGAACTCTAAAAGATATACATTATATACCAAAAACAAGCATTGGCTTGCCTGGATAGTTCTTCCAGATTTATAACTTTGACAACGGGGCTCATTCATGAGCTCCCATGGAAGAAACTCCTATAATTGTGCTCACCCTAGTCAAGATAGCCTGTATTGTAGAGAAAAAAATCAATGCATGGTTAGAGGCTAAGTAGTTAGCATTAGAAGAAAGGAGAAACAATATATCTACCATACAGTATACACAAAATTTACATTCATAACACCCACAGATACAAACCCATTTATGGAACAACCCACATGCAGAGCATACAGACTGATAGGAATACCTGGAAACCCGTTATGAGCAAAAAGATGATATTCAATGTGTATACCTTGACATGATTCTTGTAGTAGCCTTTAATAGTTGGATTGGTGAAGAAATCACCTTCAGAGCTCACATGCTGTCCTGCATTACGGGCCCAATTTACAGACTTTTCTCTGAGGAAACATATATGGTTGCAGGAGATCCTTTCATAGGATCTCGATGTCTTCCTCTTGCCTCGAACACCATGCTATTTATGGCCTCGTCTCTTTGCTCCACTGGAACATCCTGAATCTGTTCATTCACGTTACTATGGAAAGCATTTTCTAGACTTGCGAAATGCAGCTGCATTTGAATCGCCCTTAAATGTGATTTATGAAATTATATTGGGTGGGAGAAATTTTAAAAGCCCCAATACCTTACTAAATAGATTCAAAACTTCTATTTTCTTTCCCTTTCCGTTTTTGCCGTTGTCTAATTTCATGCATGGTATGGTATGGTGGAATCATGTATTTTATACACGATCTTAGATCCTGTCGATTTTTCAGCTGGACAACTGTTGGCCTCTATTTCTTGTTTCATTAGTTTTTCATATGAAATTTAAAGAGAGTAATGAATTTGAAATTAAAAGTTATAAAAATAGGAAGCGATTATTCTCCATAGAGAATAGCATGTTCTACTTATGATAACATTGAACTTACCATTTAATATGGATAGAATCATGGCAAAAAAAGATAGGATTATTTTTTTTTTTTTGAAAAAAGGGGTTAAAACTTTATTAATAATTAGAAACAAGTATTACATAAGAATCCCAGAGTCCCCAGGATCCAGGGATGAACTATAAGAAAATAAAGTCATAATCCAACTTCATAACTATCCATATCCTCAGCAAGGATCCTACGCAAATCCTGACAGGTATATCTTGGGAAAGATGCCCCCAACCCTCAACTTTCTATTCATAAGGAATGTGGATGAAAGACACCTTATCCATCATGGCACTAATCTGCAAAATATGGTTATCAATCCCTTCTAGCCGCCAATTAATCCCAAGCACCTTCTACTCAATTAGCAGATTACTAATAATCCGTGAGTCTAATTCGCATATAGCGTTACGCTACCCCAACACATAAGATTGCTCTAGAGCATAGAGAATTGTTAATCCCTCCATAAAATTATTAGCCTGTTGTCCTTTGTGCACTGAAAAGAAGAAAACCACCTCCCCTAAACGGTCCCTACCAACACCTCCAATCCCAACAAGACCCAAATTACTTCGAGAGGAGCCATCAGTGTTGATCTTTAAGAAATTCTCATGGGGTGGAAACCATCTTCCCACCCTTTGAACCTTCTTCATAACGCGTCTGACTCCCCTAACACAAGCAGAAATAGGAGACAACTCCTTTAAACCCATCCTACTCACAATTTCAGCCTCTCCTCTTCCAAAGGAAAATTCTGTTGGCATTACAATAAGTTTGTTGGTATGAGGATATTGAGAAGGTTGTTGGAGATTGATGATATAATTGATAAAGGATAATTACTATCTTAATAATATTATTTTGTTATTGATGTCAAGCAATTGATTTTCTAATTCAGTATGATGTTGCCATATCTTAAAGAGTATGTTTTGATGAGTATAAAGATGTCGGTAAGTGACACAAAAAGAATGTGAAAATGAAGGGGATTAATAAGTTATTCAATGGGAAACAATTACCGAGTTAGACAGTGATGAGATTATGATATTTTGATTGTTTTGATATCCTATATATGTGTATTCGAAGACTGAATAAGAAGGAGAAAAGATTTCATGTAATAGAATGAGTAAAGGTTTGATATTGTTCTATTTTACCGAGCAAGGATCTAGTCAGTAAACACCAAGGTTATTGGTATCGGTTAAAGAAGAAAGAAGTTACCGAGTAAAGTTCAGTATTTACCGAGTATCAACCGAGCAGTAACATAATTCATTGGATAAATAAATACATTATTAAATGAAGGATGTCAATGAGCGGGAGATTTATAGAGGATTGGAATGTCGTGCAAGAAGTTTGTTAAGGATCAACGACAATGAAAATTCAAGAGTTAAGATCTACAACATAGATTGAACAGTCATAACCGAGCACAAGTACCAAGGAAGGAATACAAGTTTCAAGGCAAGATAAAATGTTTTTCAGTTCGAAAGATTCAATGAACCTAGTCAAGTTTGATGATCTAATGGTTAAGATTAATCATGGAAAATGTGATTAAGGAGATTAAGCGGTTAGGAATTTCTTATGAATAAGGAAAAGTTGATGAACAAAGTATGCAGGCAAAATAGAAGAGTAGTGATACTGCAGAGGTGATTACCAAATACAGAAGATTGAAGAGCTGATTGAAGAACAGATTGAGAAGCCCAGCAAGGAGGAAGATAAGTCTTATGACAAGATTATTTTGAGCACATAGAGTCTGCTTTAACATTTCAGATGTGAAGTTGCAGATATATTTTATTACTGTTATTTATTTCTGTAAGTGTCAGGAAATCTCTTAACCGAGTGGACCTAACAGTCTTATTTGTAAATCCTCTAGCAAGGTAACATTCTGAATGAGTGTTTAAAATCCTTTGACAAGGTCACTTCTAACAAAGTGCAAGATTCTGATAAATCTGAGGGAAATCCCTTTACCGGGTCACATCTAGCAATGTGTTTATGTAATCTTTAACAGGATTGGCTTTTGACCAAGCATACTCTAGAAGAGTATATTTTCTTTGTGGGTCTGAAATCCCACAATGGTTTTTCCCTATTTGGGTTTCCACGTTAAATATGGTGTGAAATGTGTTTTGATGTTTCAAGTTTATCAGTTTATGAGTTTGAATGATTTACAGTCATAGTTGCATATCAAGTAAATTCTACCGAGGTTGAATCTAATGAATATGTTGTATTGTGAGTTTATCTTATTCACCCCCCCCTCTCATCTAACTAACAATTGGTATCAGAGCTTGGAATTCGAAAGAAAAGTTTAAAGGAACTTGAGGCAAGATCCAAAGATGTATAAAAGGGATGCACCAAAGTTGAATAAGTCAAGTTTCTCCATATGGCAGAAAAGGATGAAGCTGCACTTATCAGGGATTGGAGAATATGCAACATATTATCTAGAGAATGATTACACTGCACCTAGCACCTACCCGATGACAATGGAAGAGATAAAGGCAAAACAAGAACATATTCAAGCAATGATTGAAATAACATCAGCATTGACCGACTCGGAGTTTAATGATCTAGAAGGTTGTAATGATGCCAAAGCTATGTGGAATAAGCTTATATCTATGTATGGTGGTGATGAACATGTTCAAAGAGCAAAAGTAGACAATCTAAGAGGACAACTTGAATCCATGAGACTGAATGAAGCTGAGAACATAATCCAATACAGTATAAGGTTAAAGGAAACTGTCAATACAATCAAAGGAGCATGAGGAACTACTGAAGAAAAGGATGTAACAAGTAAGTTACTGAGAACACTTCTACCTGCTTATGTCATTCGAGTCTTTGCAATTAATGAATTAAGGTCTGTACCAAACATGCCAGTCTCTTTGGATGCTACTATTAGTAAGCTACATGCTTTTGAGTTAAGTAATTTTGATAACAGTGGGTCTTCGGTTAACAAAGTTGCATCTGCATTCGGTTCTTTTCATCTTGGTGAATCTGATGATTACAATGATAAAATGTATAAGTATGCTAAAGGAAATCACAGTGGAGTAAGTGACAGATTTCACAAAAATATGGAAGAAGTACACAAACTATATGAGGAAATCAGAAAGCAAGAAGAGTTTGAAGCATTATTGGCCAGAAGGTTACCGAGAGGCAAAGGTAAGTATAAACGAAAGTTACCTTTAAAATGTTTTGATTGTGATAAAATTGGACATATGGCTTCAAACTATCCTGACAAAGAATCTAGTGAAAAGAGAGAATACTGAGATGACAGACAGAAAGACAACCAATACAAAGGGCACTGAGACTTCAGAAGGAGAGATAGAAAGACATGTCTAGTAGCTGATGAGGAATCCAATGATGATAAATCTAATTGGACTGAGATAGAGGAAGTTGTATATGTGGCTATCAAAGATGGATCAGATGAAGAAAGGTATGAAAAAGCCTTAATATCACACATAAATAATAATGATTCTTTGATCATAGATAGTGGATTCTCACATCACATGACAGGTGATAAACACAAGCTTGTTAATTTAGAAGATTATGATGGAGGTTATGTAAGATTTGGTAATGATGCACCATGTCCTACGAAAGGTAAAGGATCTTTCACACTTCTTGACAATGCTAAATGTGATGATGTATATTGGGTTGAAGGTCTGAAATATAATTTGTTAAGTGTAGCACAACTAAACAATACAGGATACTGAATAGAATTTCAGAAATGAATTGTCAAAGTTCATGACAAACATGGAAAGTTGGCTGCTACCAAGACTCAAACAAGAGGTAATACATTTCATCTTGACTCAACTCGGAACAATTGTTTGTATGCAAAAATAGAAGATACCTGGTTATGGCATAAAAGGTTTTGTCATGTAAATTTTGATAACCTGATCAAAATAAGTAACAAGCACCGAGTAAGAGGTCTACCGAGCTTGGAAAAACCTGAGAATGTAATATGCCAAGGATGCCAGATGGGTAAGATGACAAAATCAAGCTTTACAAGTAAGTCTTACACTTCTAAAGGAATTTTATATCTTGTGCACACTAATCTTTGTGGTCCTATGAAAGTTCAAAGTTATTATGGTGATAAATACTTCATATTATTTGTGGATTATTACTCAAGGATGATGTCAGTTATGTTTTTAAAAGAGAAATCAGAAGCCTTTCAAATGTTCAAATGGTATAAGGCAAGAGTTGAAAAAGAAACTAGAAGACAGTTTAAATGTCTAAGATCTGATAGAGGAGGAGAATTCATTTTAGATGAATTTAACTTATTTTGCAATGATCATGGTATAAAGAGACAAGTATCTACACCGAGAACACCATGACAAAATGGGATAGATGAAAGAAGAAACAAATCAATTGTAAATTGTACCAGAACTTTGATGATAGAAAAGAGAGTACCTCAAATATTTTGGAGAGAAGCAATAAACACTACAGTTTACACCCTGAACTGAGTACAACTAAAGAAAGGAACTATGAAGACACCGTATGAAATCTGGTATGATAAGAAACCAAATGTAAGTTATTTTAAAATATTTGGAAGTAGATGTTATGTTCATAATGATGACAGAAATGAAAAATTTGATCAGAAAAGCAAGGAAGGAACATTTCTTGGTTATTCCTCTAGGAGTAAAGCATTTAAATGTCTGATCAAATCATCTAACAAAATAGTGGAAAATGCAAATGTGAAAATTGATGAATTTGCAGAAAGGAATGATGAAGGAAACTCCAAAGAACCAGAAGATTATGAAGAGTTTGTATATGTACAACCAAGAAGTTTTACCGAGAAAGCGGATGAAGAAAATACTCAGTTACCGAGTGATGAAGAAGATCATACAGAGCCTACCAAGCCTATATTAGAAAAATATGTCAGAAGAAATCATGCATCAAGTCAAATTATAGGAGATAAGGATGATCCAGTGATGACAAGGAACAAACTAAGACAGAACACATGTCTGATATTCGAGTTTGATCCAAGGATAGTAAAAGAAGCATTAAGCAATCAAGATTGGGTGAATGCTATGATAGAAGAGATTGAACAAATCAAGAAAAATGAAACATGGACACTAGTCCCAAGACCAAAAGAGAAAAATGTAATTGGTACAAAGTGGATTTTTTAGAAATACGCTAAATGAAAAAGGTGAGGTCATTCGGAATAAAGCAAGGCTAGTTTGCAAAGGTTATGCTCAAGAAGAAGGAATAGACTATGGTGAGACTTTTTCACCTCTGGCAAGACTTGAGGGAGTGAGAACATTGTTGGTATATGTTGCTTACAAAAATTTCAAGGTATATCAAATGGATGTTAAATCTGCATTTTTGAATGGTATACTAGAAGAAGAAGTTTATATTGAACAGCCTAAAGGATTTATTGAAGAGAAGAATAAAGATCAGGTATGTAAGTTGAACAAAGCTTTATATGGCCTAAAGAAAGCACCTAGAGAATGGTATGAAAGGTTGCACTCTTACTTAATCAAGATTGGATTTATGAGGACTAGTGAAGACAACAACATGTATATGAAGAACGATGAGGATAATGGAATATTGAATTTAGCCATATTTGTTGATGATATTATCTATTGTGGAAATGATTCTTTATGTAAGAACTTTGGAAATGAAATGTGCAAAGAATTTGAGATGTCATTAATCGGTGAAATAAAATATTTTATAGGTTTACAGATACTGCAAATGAAAAATGGGATTTTCATTACTCAATCCAAGTATATAAAGGAAATCTTGAAGAAATTTGGAATGGAGGATTCTAAACCTGTAAGTACTCCTATGACTACTAATTGTAAACTATCAAAGAATGATGAATTTGCATCTGTTGATGAGACACTTTACTGATCTATGATTGGAAAGTTGCAATATGCAGTTCACAGCAGGCCTGATACAACACATGCAATAGGCATAACTACAAGATTTTCTGCAGATCCCAAAGAAATCCATATGACAACAATCAAGAGAATTTTCAGATACTTAAGAGGCACTGAAGATTATGGTTTACTATATAAAAAGAGGAATGATTTTGACTTAAAAGTCTATATTGATGCTGATTGGGAAAGAAATATTGATGACAGGAAAAGCACAAGCGGTGGAGCTTTCTTTTTCGGAGAAAGACTAGTGAGTTGGCTTAGCAAGAAACAAGGATGCATTTCAGAGTCCACAACTGAAGTTGAATATGTCGTTGCAACATTGAATTGTACCAATATAGCATGGATCAAACAACTATTGGAAGTATGAATGAGACAGTTACTGAGCTAGTAACTATATTTTGTGATAATACAAGTTCTATTAACATTTCAAAGAATCCGGTAATGCACTCTAAGACAAAGCATATCTCTATAAAGTATCATTATCTAAGAGAAGAAGTTTAAGAAAAGAAAGTTGTGCTGGAATATGTTAGCACAAAGGAACAAATAGCAGACATCTTCACAAAGCCACTGCCAAGGGACACTTTTGATTATCTTAGAAGTAAGTTAGGGGTCCTACCCCTATCTAGTACTCACTGACAGAGTTCAGTGAAAGCATGAATTCTATGACTCTACAGAATACTATTTATGAGTTGATGCTGATTTACACACTTTAGGATTTTGTCTAAAGTTGTGCAGGAAATAGTGAATGAAGACAAGATGCTCTGACCAAGACTAAGATGATATATTTGTATATGTTTTAAATAGCAAGGAAATTACTTCACAGGGGAAGTAATCATGGATTAGTTTTACTTTTGGCATTGTTGTCAAAGGGGGAGAAGACTAATGATAGGAAGAGAGGATAACATGAGAAGAATAACAATAGTTCGAATCAATTGGAAGAAATCAAGTTGGTATTACCATCAATGCCAAAGGGGGAGATTGTTGGCATTACAATAAGTTTGTTGGAGATTGATGATATAATTGATAAAGGATAATTACTGTCTTAATAATATTATTTTGTCATTGATGTCAAGCAATTGATTTTCTGATTCAGTATGATGTTTCCATATCTTAAAGAGCGTGTTTTGATGAGTATAAAGATATCGGTAAGTGACACAGAAAGAATGTGAAAATGAAGGGGAGTAATAAGTTATTCAATGGGCAACGATTACCGAGTTAGATAGTAATGAGATTATGATATTTTGATTGTTTTGATATCCTATATATGTGTATTAGAAGACTGAATAAGAAGGAGAAAAGATTTCATATAATAGAATGAGTAAAGGTTTGATACTATTCTATTTTACCGAGCAGGGATCTAGTCGGTAAACACCAAGGTTATCGGTATTGATTAAAGAAGAAAGAAGTTACCGAGTAAAGTTCAGTATTTACTGAGTATCAACCGAGCAGTAACATAATGCATTAGATGAATAAATACATTATTAAATGAAGGATGCCAATGAGCTGGAGATTTATAGAAGATTGGAATGCTATGCAAGAAGTTTGTTAAGGATCAACGGAAATGAAAATTCAAGAGTTAAGATCTACAACACAGATTGAATGGTCATAACCGAGCACAAGTACCAAGGAAGGAATACAAGTTTCAAGGCAAGATAAAACGTTTTTCAGTTCGAAAGATTCAATGAACCTAGTCAAGTTTGATGATCTGATGGCTAAGATTAATCATGGAAAATGTGATTAAGGAGATTAAGCAGTTAGGAATTGCTTATAAATAAGGAGAAGTTGATGAGCAAAGTATGCGGGCAAAATAGAAGAGCAGTGATACTCCAGAGGTGATTACCGAGTATAAAAGATTGAAGATCTAATTGAAGAACAAATTGAGAAGCCCAACAAGGAGGAAGATAAGTCTTATGACAAGATTATTTTGAGCACATAAAGTCTTCTTTAATATTTCAGATGTGAAGTTACAGATATATTTTATTATTGTTATTTATTTCAGTAAGTGACAGGAAATCTCTTAACCGAGTGGACCTAACAGTCTTATTTGTAAATCCTCTAGCAAGGTAACATTCTGAATGAGTGTTTAAAATCCTTTGACAAGGTCACTTCTAACAAAGTGCAAGATTTTGATAAATCTAAGGGAAATGCATTTACCAGGTCACATCTAGCAATGTGTTTATGTAATCTTTAGCAGGATTGGCTTTTAACCGAGCATACTCTAGAAGAGTATATTTTCTTTATGAGTCTGAAATCCCACAATGGTTTTTCCCTATTTGGGTTTCCAAGTTAAATCTGGTGTTAAATGTGTTTTGATGTTTTAAGTTTATTAGTTTATGAGTTTGAATGATTTACAGTCATAGTTGCATATCAAGTAAATTCTATCGAGGTTGAATCTGATGAATATGTTGTATTGTGAGTTTATCTGATTCACCCCCCCTCTCATCTAACTAACAAATTCACCTCACATTTATCTTCCACCATCTCTTAGATCATTCCTATTATTCTATACCATACTTGCTGAACTATCACCTGGACTTCCCGAAAAATCCTTCGGTTCCTCTCTAACCAGATTTTCCAAAGTATGAAAATGGGACCTATGTGCCACACAGTCTAGAGAAAAGAGGACAAAGTAGGAGGCTTACCCATACTGCTCCAAAAATCCACCAAAGAATCCACATGAATACACTTGGGTGTTTCCACACCCCCCATTAGTAATGCCAGATCTACATCGAAAAGGGACATCTGAAGAACAAGTGTGAAGAACCCTCCTCCCCATTACCACACTAAACATAGATGGATGGACCATGAAAACCCCACTTGCAAATATTGTCCCAGGTTAGACATCTATTCAAATCCAAACTCCAAGAAAAACAATTACACTCCGACCAAGATAATTTATTCCAGAAGTATTTCCACCAGTGTACTTTGCTCCCCTGCAATCTATGGGTCAACAACTCTTGGTATCCACTGGCAACAGTAAAAACACCCTTAGGATTTGGGGACCACATAAGTCTATCCCTATCCTTGAGAGGGCTATAGTGTCTACTAGCCAAAATGCCATGATTCTCAATGCAATCTTCCTCCAAACCAATAGTCGGTCATTCATTAAGCACCTTCCACTGCACCATCTCCAATTGCCCATACCTATAGCCTGATTTAAAGTCTCTCACTCAAGACCACCCTGCCTCAAGGAACCTCTAGAAAAGATTCATTAAATCAGGAAACTGATTAATAATAGAAGGGTAGCCATCCCAAGAATCCGACCAAAAAAGAGCCTCTCCCCTGCTCTTATAGATCCAAAATAAGCCTTCCTTTATGAGTGCAACCCCTTTCTTAAGTGTGCTCCAAATTGTGGAACCTTTTCTCACAAGCGAATATTTTGGGATTTCTTCCTTTAGAATTCTTTGCATATACTTGTAAGCCAAAATCCTAGCCCAACATCAGTCTTGTTCCACACACCACCTCTAGTACAATTTTTCTATCAAAGCCACCCCAAATAATGAAGATTGCCTTAAGCCAAGCCCACCTGATTGTTTCAGGCTACACACTAGGTCCCACTTGACAATACACCATTTAGAGAGGACAAGTTGGCTACCCATAAAAATTGCTTTGCCAAGGAATCCAATTCTTTCACAAACCACATTGGTGCCACTTGAAGCATACCCCTATAAATCAAGATAGCTTGAACCACTGACTTGATCAATTGAACCTGTCCAGTGAAGGATAACCATCTATGCGTCCAATGCTCAATCTTCATGCAAAATTTATCCAGAATACACTGCCAATATTTCCTGAGAGGATTTCCAATAGAGATAGGAACACCCAAGTAAGTCAAAGGAAGAAAGCCAACCTAGAATCTCAAGATGTGAGAAATCCTCAATTGAATAGGCCCAAGTGTATTAAAGAAGAAGATGGAAGATTTATCTTCATTGATCAGCTAGCCAGAAGCAGCAAGATAGACATCAAAGACTTTACACAAATTTATGGCTTCACTAATCCTAGCCACTCCCATTAGTGTCGTATCATCCACCAACTGCTAGTGAGACTGAGGAGGGATATCATTACCCCAGTTCCAACCATGAATAATACCCATCCAAACATTATAATTAATCAATCTCCTTAGACCCTCAACCAGAAGGATAAATAAGTACTGGGAAAGAGGGTCCCCTTGTCGAGGACCCCTCGAAGATCCCTCGAAGCACCAAACAAATCAATATGATCTCCATTGATTAGAATCAAAAATGAGGTAGATGAAACACAACTCATCACCCATTTAATTCATTTAGTAACAAAACCAAAGGTCCTAAGGATCTTCTGAAGGAAGGACCATCGGACTCTATCATAAGCCTTTGCCATGTCCAACTTGATAAACATAATTTTTTCTTTAGAAGTAGCCATAGATTGAATGGTCTTAGTAGCAATGACCATTCCATCCAAGATTTGATGACCCTCAACAAAACCACTCTGCCCCTCATAAATGAGACCCCCAAGCTATTTCTTCAGCCTTTCTGCTATAAGCTTAGAGATTATCTTATAAATCACATTACAGAGAGATATAGGGTGGAATTGACTTAACCGATCAGCCCCATCACACTTGGGGATAAGAGTAATGAAAGTCGTATTCAACGCCCAAAACATCTATTTATTCCTCTGGGACTCCTGGACCACCTCTAATAAATCCAATTTGATAATATCCCAAAATTCTTGATAGAATTCAATGAGAAACCCATCCGGTCTTGGAGACTTCCCCTTCTTCATATGAAAAATAATCCTCTCAAGCTCATCCAAAAAAATAGGTCCCACAAGACTCTCATTCATCTCTCGAGTAACTAAAGAAGGAATACACGCCAAAACATGAGCTTCCTCTTTAGACTCCCCCTAAGAGTCCTCATTGAATAAGGATTGAAAGTACTACATAGACTCCCTAGAAATATCTTGCAAAGATAAAAACTACTCACCTCTATCATTAACAAGATTAAGGATGGTATTACCATGTCTTCTTTCTTTCACCGAATTGAAGAAGAATGTAGTATTCTTATCTCCTTCTTGAAGCCAATAAATCCGAGCTCTCTATTTCCAATAGATCTCCTTCTGGTGCAGGAGTACCTACATATGAAGAAATGAACCAAGAACAAGATGATATTCTATTATCCTAGAAGGAATTTTAATAAGACCCTATGGGTCCTTTTGTAATTCAATGTCCTAGGAGTGTGACAAGTTTGTTCATGTTTGGGTCAAATTGTCATCAAGGGTCTTCTAGAGAAAATTGAGTCAATAAGTGTCACAATGGTCCAAATTGAGGGATCGAGTGACCACAGTCTATTTGACTCATTTTTTATGTTTTAGAATCAAATGTAATAATTTTGGTGGACTATGATAGTCAAGAGTTTAAGTTGGTTGAATTATGCAAAAATTGTCATATTGTCAATTTGTTGTCATGACAATTTTGCACTTTTTGTAAGTCTTGATTCTCCATCAGTCAGTTGGTTTGAAAAATGGTTAGAGGAGGTTGTGTGTATTTGGGGTGACACTTTTAAGGACCGCAAACACCGAAATATGTATGTTGGGTTGATTTGGAAAGGAAATTGAAGCATCAAGAACTGTTGGAAACTCGGAAAATTATCTAATTTCCGTTGATTGCATATTGAAGGTGGATTGGCAAGAATTATCATGGCATAGTTCCTATAAATAGATCATTTTACCCTTTTTTTTCTTTAAGTGTGAAGTCTTGAAGTGATCTTTGCCCCATTCTACAAGCAAATATCTACTGGGTAGCCTAAAGGGGTTTGATTGTAATAATGGGTTTTGGCCTATCACTTCTTAACTGAACACTCTGCTATTATAGGACATGATAGGCCATTGTATCATATGTAAATTCCTAAAGGAATTAAGAGGACACAATAGGGTGAAGAAGATGGAGAAGTAACCCTAGATTTGACATCTCTATGTGGCGGACCGATTTGATGAGTGCAGTGCATGAGAATTGAGTGGTAGAGCATTGGAAAGGGGTTTGAATGTGTT
Organism: Cryptomeria japonica; assembly: GCF_030272615.1. Lineage (NCBI taxonomy): Eukaryota > Viridiplantae > Streptophyta > Pinopsida > Cupressales > Cupressaceae > Cryptomeria > Cryptomeria japonica. The sequence continues at coordinate 727,913,285 of NC_081411.1, read as the reverse complement.
AGAAGATTACTTTGGAGGTTTACATAACATTTATGGTCAGTGATGGTCACCAATTAGGAGAACCAACCTAGTTTGTAGAAGGCATTTAGTCAAATAGGTCTAATAGCCCCATTAGCTCTGTTAGTGCAGTATTGGTTGGGATATCTGCAAGTTGGGACAATACCAAAAACTTAGATATTGTTGAGAAATCCCAAAAGGGTATCTAAATTTTTTTTTTTTCCCTATATCCTCAGGGTGTCAAAAGTTATCACCCGATTCCTTCAAATGGAGGCCTAATGGCAACCGGTTTTGTTTGTGGGCAAGTGAGACAAAATTGGTGTTTCGATGGGTCTAAACCATGAAATCATGTTTCATTGATGTTAAGGTGATGTGAGAATACCCCTCCAAGGGTTTTTGTATGGGATTGGTCAAGTGGGCCTTTCAAACCCCTAAAGCCTAGTATTAGCCCACTCATGTATGCAAGGGTGTGTGTAGTCACACAAGACTTGAGAGTGTTAGTTGTTTGTAAGTGGACATAGTGGAGCCTTTGAGTCTTCCAAGGTATTGTTTAGTGTCATTGAACCATTGCTTGAGTTGGTGTTGTGTGAGGACCTTTTGGTAGTAGGGATTTTGGTTGTGTTTGTGAGCGTTAGAGGTTGGCTGGTTCAAGGTTATCCTTCTAGTTTGTTGCCTCCTCATCATATTGGTATCAGAGAAGGATTTTGAAGGTCACTTGGGTGGTGTAGTCTTAGTGTATGTCAGAGGAAGAGATTGAAATAGGGTCTAATAAAATTCCTCCTAAGAGTATGTCACAAGATGCAGTGAAGAAGTTGATTGAAGAGATGCTTGAGTCCAAGCTTGAAGAATTGAAAAAGACTAAGGATAAGGAAGATGGAAGTGACACTGATGAAGAAGGGGATAAAGAAGATGGGGAATCCTTTAAGCGGGTAGAGGAGATACCTACAGATCAAAGGGAATTTGTAGATTCTTTGAGGTCAGTCAATAGGGACACCATTGATGGGTTGCCTACATATAATGGAAGTATGAAAGCAGAAGAGGTGATAAACTGGATTGAGGCATTGACTAGTCATTTTGAGTACAAAGAAATCCTTGAAGATAAGAGAGTTAATTTGGCAAAATCAAGGTTGAAGGGGTCTTCTCTTACATGGTGGAACTATGTACAAGGGGAGAGAGTTAAGGAGGGAAAAAGTATGATAACCTCTTGAGAAAGGATGAAAGCTAAAGTCAAGGCACAATTCATGCCCATTGACTATGAAGTGCAGATGTATAAAAAGTTGTAGAACCTTAGATAGAGAGACCTTGATGTGAATGCATATAAGAAGGAGTTTCATAAACTCAGTCTCAAATCAAAGAGACAAGAGGGGGAGTCAGAGAAAGTGGCCAGGTACTTGAATGGCCTAAGAATGAACATCCAAGATGAGATCAACATCTTGGCACCAGAGACATGGATCAAGTGTTTTCAATTGGCCCTAAGGGAAGAAGAAAAACTAAAAAGAAGAACTGAGAAGGGTCATAGAGGTAAAGGAGGGAGAAGTTTTAGAGGTGGAGGTAGTTTTGGAGGAAGAAGTCCTAACCAAAGGTCTAGTGGTGAGTCTAGCCAAGGATAGGCAGTTGGGGACTCAAGTAGCAAAGGAGGGTACCGTGGGAGAAGACCTGATGTAAGAGGTGGGACAAATGGATCAGGGAGAGGACTTGAGTTCTCTAGTATGAGATGTTATAACTGCAATCAGATGGGGCATCCGACCTACAAGTGTCCAGAGAAGGCCTCAACTTCTCATGGTGGTGAGAGGAGAACCACTTTGACTCAAGAAGATGCAAGGAGTGTGACATCTCTTGAAATGAATTTGACATCAGAGATGGGAGAGAACTTGATAATCAAGAGGACACTACTAAAGGAACCAGTGGAGACTAAGCCACCCCAAAGAAAGGCTTTGTTTAGAGCCAACTGCAAGATTCAAGGTAAGGTTTATAAAGTTTTCATAGATTTGGGGTGTACTGATAACATTGTATCTTTGGAAGCAGTGAACAAGTTAAACTTGGAAAGGATACCCCATATTTGTCCATATAGGTCCAGTTGGTTGAACAAAGGGCAACACATACTCATCAATGAACAAGCATGGGTGGAGTTCAGTATTGGGGTATAAGTATAAAATTTAGTGTGACATCATTCTAATGGATGCTTGCCATCTTTTGCTTGGCAGACCATGGCAGTTTGATAGAAAGGCTCATCATGATGGAGAAAAGAATGCTTAATCTTTCCAAAAGGATGGCATGACTTTCATAATACAATCAATAGTAGAAGGGAACCCACAACATGTAGGATCTAGTGTGATGATGGTGGTAGAAAAATAGTTCCTAAATACACTAAAGGAGGAAGGTGGAGTAGGTTTTGCTTTGATTGTGAAGCCCAAGGAGGAAACGAAGAAGGGTGTGAGTGAGTAGGACCTAAGGAGGTCATTGAACTGCTAGAGAGGTAGAAAGGAGTGGTTGCGGAAGACATACCTGATTCCCTGCCACCTATCAGAGATATTAGTCATCAGATTGACCTCATACCAAGAGCAGTACTTCCTAACAAGTCAGCATATAAAATGACCCCACAATAGAATGAAGAGATAGCAAGGCAAATTAAAGAACTCCTAGATAAAGGGTTGGTAAGAAAGAGCCTTAGTCCATGTGCAGTACCTATTGTTTTAGCCCCAAAGAAGGATGGTAAATGGAGGCTTTGTACTAATTCTAGGGCTATCAATAGGATAACCATCAGATATAGGTTTCCTATTCCTAGGATAGAGGATCTAATGGATTATTTGGGGGGAGCTACCTATTTAAACAAGATTGGCCTCAAGAGTGGGTACCATCAGATAAGGATAAGAGAGGGGGATGAATGGAAGATTGCATTTAAAACCAATGAAGGGTTGTATGAGTGGCTTGTGATGCCATTTGGTCTTTCAAATGCCCCTAGAACCTTTATGAGACTAATGAATGAAGTGTTGTAGGAATTTATAGGGAAGTTTGTGGTAGCCTACCTTGATGACATATTTGTGTTCAGTAAGAGAAAGGAGGAGCACTTGAAACACTTGGAGATAATCTTGAAGTGGCTGGAGGAGTAGAAGTTGATGATAAATTTAAAAAGTGTGACTTCATGAAGCAGGAATTGGTGTACTTAGGCTTTGTCATCTCTAAGGGTGACTTGAAGATGGATTCTTCCAAGGTAGAGGCTATTTTGAACTGGCCTACACCTAAGATGGTAGGAGAGGTAAGAATTTTTCATGGTTTGACAATATTTTATATGAAATTCATTAGGAATTACAGTGATATTTGTGCACCTTTGTTAGAAATCATCAAGGGTGGTGGCAAGGTGAAGTTTGTGTGGACCAAAGAAGTAGATAAGAGTTTTGAGTGTTCAAAATAGAAAGTTGCCAAGTACCCATTCCTAGTATTACCCGATTTTAGTAAGGTCTACACGATTGAATGTGATGCAAGTGGGTTGGCTATAGGAGCAGTATTGAGCCAAGAGGGGAGACTGGTGGCCTTGTTCAGTGAAAAACTAAATGAAGCAAAGAGGAAGTATTCCTCATATAATTTAGAGTTGTATGACATGGTACAAGCTCTGAAAAAGTGGAGGAATTACTTGCTTCCTAAGAAGTTTATTGTGTATACTGACAATCATGCTCTTAGTTTTTTGAATGGACAAGGGAAGCTCAGCCATAGGCATATGAAATGGGTTGAAAGTCTTCAAGAATACACCTTTATCATCAAACATAAGAAAGGGTTAGCCAATAAGGTTGCAAATGCTCTAAGCAAGAGGGTTTTGATAGTGCAAGAAGTGCAATTGCAGAGTATGGGTGTTGAAGCACTCAAAGGATTGTATGAAGAGGACCAAGATTTCAAGTAAATATATAAGGTATGTTGTGAGTTTGCAAATGATTTTCATGGATAATTTTCTGACTACACCTTGCAGGATTGTCTTTTGTTCAAGGGGTGTCAGTTATGTATCCCTCAGTGTTCAATGAGGGATAATGTAGTAAAGGAGAAACATAGAGGTGTTTTAGTAGGTCACTTTGGGCTAAATAAGACTTTGGACCTAGTTAGGAGATTTTACTTTTGGCCAAAGATGCAGAGTGATACCAGAAAGTTTGTGGATAGTTATACTATGTGTTAGAGAGCAAAGGGGGTCTCAACCAATGCAGGGACGTACCAACCTTTTCCTATATGAAGTAGACCATGGGAAAGTTTGAGTATAGACTTTGTGATGGGATTACCCAAGACAAAGATAGGTCATGACAATGTGTTTGTTGTGGTAGATAGTTTCTGTAAGATGGCTCACTTTATTCCTCGTAAAACCACCTATGATGCTAGCTATATTGTAGGATTGTTTTTCAAAGAGATTGTTAGAATCCATGGTTTTCCTTTGAGTATTGTATCTGACCGGGATAGCAAGTTTGTAGGGAATATTTGGAGAACCTTGTGGAAAAGGTTGGGTACAAATTTTTCTTTTAGCTAAGCCTATCACCCTCACATGATGGCCAAACTAAGGTTGTGAATATGTTATTGGGCAATATTCTTAGATGTTTAACAAAGTATCATGGAAGTAGTTAGGATGTGGTGATACCTCAGTCAGAGTATGCCTATAATGATTCAACAAACAAAGGTACATGTCTGATTCCTTTTGAGATTGTGTATGGTAGTCATCCAAGAGGAGTTTTTGAATTGAGATATTTTTAGGGGTTAGACAAGAGGAGTGGACATGTTGATGAATTTGTAGAGACTATGAAAGAGGTGAACCAACAAGTCAATGATACCTTACAAAAAAATAGTCAAAAGGTTAAAGAAAGAGTGGATTAGAGAAGGATAGATGTGCAGTACCAAGTGGGTGACATGGTCATGGTTCATCTTAGCAAGGACAGGTTTCCCAAGGGAATCCATAACAATTTGATGATGAGAAGGATTGGACCTTGTAAAATTTTGGATAAATATGGTCGTAATGCCTACAAAATTGAAGTCCCTGATGATATTTCTATTTCACCTATATTTAATGTTTATGATCTAAGATTGTATAGGAGTCCTACTACAGTAGAAAGTGTAGGTGAATCTGTTAAGAAAAGTGAAGAATGGATAAAGAACTTACCACCTAAGGAGTCGACTAAGATGGAGTGCATTTTGGATAGCAGGGAAGCCAATAAAACAATAGGAAAGACCTATTTTGAGCACTTAGTTAAATGGTAGGGCCTTTCTGACTCATAATCTACATGGATGCTAGAAGAATATATCAAACTTAGGGTAGTGATGTGCATCAATTGGTCTCTAAGAGGACTTGAGACAAATTTCACCTAGGGAGTATGGTGCAGGAGCACCTGCCTATGAAGAAATGAACCAAGAACAAGATGATATTATATTAGCCTACAAGGAATTGTAATAAGATCCTATGAGTCCTTTTGGTAATTCAATGTCCTAGGAGTGTGACAAGTTTGTCCAGGTTTGGGTCAAATTGTCATCTAGGGTCTTGTAGAGCAAATTGAGTCAATAAGGGTCACAATGGTCTAAATTGAGGGATCAAGTGACCACAAGTCTATTTGAGTCATTTTTGATGTTTTAGAATCAAATGTAATCATTTTGGGGGACTATGATAATCAGGAATCTAAGTTGGTTGAATAATGCAAAAATTGTCATATTGTCAATGCACTTTTTGTAAGTCGTGATTCTCCAATAGTCAATCAGTTTGAAAAAAGGTTGGAGGAGATTGTGTTCATTTGGGGTGACACCTTTAAGGATCCCAAATACTAAAATATGTATGTTGGGTTGATTTGGAAAGGAAATTGAAGCATCAAGAATTGTTGGAAACTCAAAAAACTGTCTAATTTATGTTGATTGCATACTGAAGTTGGATTGGAAAGAATTATCATGACATAGTTCCTATAACTAGATCATTTTACATTTGTTTTTCTCTCATTTTGAAGTCTTGAAGTGATCGTTGCCCCATTCTACAAGCAAATCTCTACCAGGTAGCCTAAAACCCTCAAACCCCTAGGGTTTGATTGTAATAATGGGCTTTGGCCTATCAATCCTTAACTGAACACTATGTCACTATATGAGGTGATAGGCCACTATATCATATTTAAATTCCCAAAGCCATTAAGAGGACACAATAGGGCGAAGCCCTAGGTCTGGCATCTCTATGTGACAGACCGGTTTGATGAGTGTAGTGTGTGAGAATTGAGTGGTAGAGAAATGGAAAGGGGTTTGAATGTGGTAGAAGAGTACTTTTGAGGTTAACGTAACATTTCATGGTCAGTAATGGTCACCAATTAGGAGAACCAAACCAGTTTGTGGAAGGTGTTCAGTCAAATAGGTCTAATAGCCCTATTAGGTCTGTTAGTGCAGTACTGGTTGGGATATCTACAAGTTGGTCCAATACCAGAAACTAAGATATTGTTGAGAAATCCCAAAAGGGTATTTAAAAATATAATTTGTTTGCCTATATCCTCAGGGTGTCAAAACTATCACCCGATTCCTTCAAATGGAAGCCTAATGGCAACCAGTTCTGATTGTGGGAAAGTGAGAAAAAATTGGTGTTCTAGTGGGTATAAACCATGAAATCCTGTTTCATTTGTGATAAGGTGATGTGAGAGTACCCCTTCAAGGGTTGTTGTATGGGATTGGTCAAGTGGGCCTTTCAAACCCCCAAAGCCTAGTAGTAGCCCACACATGTATGCAAGGGTGTGTGTTGTCACACAAGAATTGAGAGTGTTAGTTGTTTGTAAGTGAATATAGTGGAGCCTTTGATTCTTCCAAGGTATTGTTTAGTGTCATTGAACCATTTATTGAGTAGGTGTTGTGTGAGGAACTTTTGGTAGTAGGGATTTTGGTTATGTTTGTGAGCCTTAGAGGTTGGTTGGTTCAAGGTTATCCTTCCAGTCTGTTGCCTCCTCATCATGTCCCTAAGATCCCACTCCTCTAGATCCTTAACTATCCTATCTTACTTCCTAAGCAAGGCATCTAAAAATCCATGCTCTTTTATCTCTCTCATAATGCCATCCAACTCAAATTGAGCAACAACCTTAGCATGAAAAATATTACCAAAGCTCTGACGATTCTACTGTTTAAGCTAAAACTTAATAAATTGCAGTTGTTTAGAAAAAGTGTACATAGAAGTGCCATAGGATGACCTCCCTTTTCTCCACCACTATGCAACAAGTTCCTGCAATGAAGAGTCACAAAACCTCATAAGTTGGAACTTGAATGAAGGAGCATGAACCACTTGAGCTGAAGAAGACACTAGTTTAATGGGCTAGAGTGGTTCGATCCTCTCCAATCTAGGATCTTGTAGCATGTGGACCACCCTCGACTAACCTAAAAACTAGAAACCAGGAAGCGATCCAATCTCCCCGCAATCCAAACCTCCCCTATCCTCCTATTGTTCCAAGTTAATAAACCATTACTGGGATTGATGTCAACAAGATTCAGGTCTAATACACTATCCCGAAGAAGGATGGAAGAAGGCTCCAATCGCTTCAAACCACCCTTCTTCTCACACAGCCCTAAGATTGTATTGAAATCACCTACCATAATCGATGGATGGAAAGAAACTAACCTACGCATAAAGATAATATGAGACCACAACTTCTTCTTACCATGAAGATTAGTGGGGGCATAAATATTAGTAAGAAAGATGTACTCCCCAGTCTCAAGACTAGAAGCAATCCTAGATAAGGATGATTTGGAAGAAACCCACCATATAGGCCAAATCCTCAGGGGGTTCCAAAGGCAAGCCAAACCTCTAAAGGAGCCATATGCCCCAATACACTGGAATTCGCCTCTCCCACACAACTTTGGCACCAAACCAAACATACTCTCCATGGATAATTTAGTTTCCTGCTAGAAAATAACATCATGAGAAAGACTCCTAATCAACTCTCGAACAAGTTTTTGTCTAGGTTGACTGTTCAATCCCCTAACATTCTATGATAGAAAAATCATTTCAGGGGATTAGAAAAAGGAGAATCCAGAGTCTTTACTGACCCTGAATCAACCAAATTCTCTCCCATCAATTTGATATTATCTAAGTCCTTTCTGCCAACCTTCGATATCTTCTCCGCGGGTCCTTTTTTGGTGTCCTTCTGAAGAAGGCCAAGATGCGAAGAAATCCTCTTACTTTTAACCCCAATAGAGCCCAAATTTTGTGCTACAAGAGAAATTTCCCCAACAAACATCTTCGCTTAATTAAAATAGATGGGTCCCTCCTGAGCCACTAGCTATTGATGTGTATCCATAAGTTGTCTCCCAACCTCCTTCTAGGCATAGGAAGTATCCAAGTTTGCACTATAAGGAACCAATCCCACCACACTTTGATCCAAAAGAGGCATTCCCAGATTCACCTCTTGCTGGGTAAGATCATCGAAAGCTTCAAATCTGTTAAAAGTATCCTCCTCCTGTCTCTCCTGCAAAGTCCTCTTTTGACCCCGGTTCCTGTTCCTTGTCCTAGCTAGGATGAAACCATATGCACCAACAACCTCAGTAGACATTGAGGCTTTTCCTTTGTCAACCTCATCAAGGTTACAGGATGGTTGTTGAGGTTGATGCATTGTCGGTTTAGACCTAGGGCACTTGTGCTACAAATGACCATACTCATGACATAGGTGACACCAGAAGGGTAAAGTCTCATAATCAAGCTATTGGACCCAAGAATAAGATCCTTCACACATATCTATAGCATCTGGCAGAGGCTTAGTATGATCAATTTCAACATAGATGCGAGAAAAAGTCATTGCATTTCTCCCCAGGGTTTGCATTGAGGATCCAACAAAATTCCCAAGAAACAAAGCTAATATTCACAGCACATCCTCCCAACTACATTCGACCAGAAATCTAGATAATCAAACCCAAACCAGGACATGATTCGGAATCTCCTCTAAAGGGTTAAATCCTACATGCCATAGTTTGATGAAAACCCAACCTAGTTATGAAAATACGGGCCTCCCTCCAAGACCCTATTGCAATACTCCATGCAATTGAATGTAACCATGAATTAATTGCTTGCCAACAACATAATATCCATTTCCCCTTCCGATGCCCATGTCCTTTGAGCCCAATTCTCTAGAAACTACAGAGAAACCCTCATCCCCAGAAATTTGTAGTAAAGCGAGTGCTTTGAAAAATATTCAACATCCTCAGCAATCATCTCAGGCGGAATAACCAATTTTGACGTCTCTTTGCATCTCTCAAGACAACCATTAATCTTCAAAATACGAGAACCATTGGACATGCTTGCACTAGTGATATCTAGATCTAGATAAAAAATATTATTAACACAGGTCTAGTACCTTTGGATGGGGATTTTGAGCCCAGCACTGCTCAAAAATCGATATCGGGTGAAACTCCCAGGCATCACCGCTAGCAATAAACATCACACCCAATTGCAAAACCACACCCCTAACAAAGAGAGGGCAAAGAAATCTCCCACCTTGGCAAACACTGATCACCTTCTGCAACACACACTAATCACCCACCCCTCCCAAATGTAGTTCTATATAAATGAATGGGTTAAATCCCTCCTTGCCCCACAGGCTCGCTCCAACGCTACTGCAAAGCCAAACCCCAACCGCACCCTGCACTAGCACTCCTCCCATGAGCCAGCCCATAGCCACCAACACCAGACACGATGGCCAAAGGAGCCACCCCACCCTGCAAATGACCACACTTCCCTCTCCACTACGCACAGACTAAGAATCAACGCTCATGAGCTAGAGCTCATATGTCCTAGCTCGAAACCTGCAACCTCCCACGAATGCGAAGCCATCGTCAAATATATTTTAACTGCAAATATAACTATTAATGTATATTAAAATTAATATTTATATTAATAAAAAAATTAAATATATCATAATATTATATTGACATAATTATTATAATTATTAATATTTAGATTTAGATTTAATTATTACTATAAATTCTATAATTGTTCAAATGAATTAAACAATATAAATAAAATATAATAATCATTAAATAATTCATAAATCAACTAGAATGATCATTGAATAAATATTTTTTAAAAAAGATTGTTCTAGATTTATTTAAGATATTTATAATAATCATGTAATGTAGATGATAATAATAACAAGTGCCACATAGTGGCAAGTACTTGCCTTTGTTAATTTTTTAATTGAATGTAATTGAAATCTTAAATAATTTGAGTTGTATATTAGAGCGCTGAAGAGTTGCGAGGAATGAATATTCACATTGTTAGCAATAATCATTTACAATATAAGTGAAATGAATTTTCGCATTGTTAGCAATAATCATTTACAATATAAGTGATTTGATCATAAAATATAAATGAAGTTGAATATGAATGGACACAACTTATTTTAACAACTTAATTTATACCAATAAATTATGCAAAATGTTTTTGTTATTTGAAATGTTTTACAACATATGTTTACAATAAATACAAGAGAGATATTACATCAATTGCATTTGTTTCTATTTGGTGTGTTGTTTTGTATACAATTTTCACCATGCATAAGTCTTATTGCATTTGTACTTACTAGTCTAGCCATTCTTTGAGAGCTTGAATAGTCCTGAAAAACTATATTGGATGTAAGATACTTAGCAATTTTATCAATGTTACAAATATGCATAAAAGATGTTTTAAAATATCATTAGCTATTATTTGTGACTTGTAATGGGGACCAAAGGTACTTGTATAAATTTTGAAGAGTTTCATAAAAATGATGTTTTTCCAAAAAAAAAAAAAAAACTCAATCATGAACTAATCTTTAGTATTTCATTTTGCTAAGACCCCTACTCTCCTTACGGTTTACAATAATAAATTGATTTATAATTATTTTTTATATTAATTTTGTTATCAAGTAAATTTTCAATATGAATTTTTTATTTAATATTATAAATATATGATAAATTATATATATTAAAAAAAAAAAATATAATTCCTAATAGATCATAGTTCAAGATTAATTGTCATGACTTTTTAGTTTTTTTATGTATATTAATTAAATAAAATTAATTTTATATGATAATATTTTTATAAAAAACATCAATAAAACTAATTAATCTAAATATTTAACACCAAACTACTGATATGCTTGGTATTGAGCTACCAGAAAAAAATGAATGATTAATCTAGTTGCCCTCATTGTGATATGTTTTAATTGACAAATTTTTATATTATAATTTTTTGTTTTATGGGGAATCCTTTGGAAGCAGCTTCAATTGATGGACTACTGGAATATCAAAAACTACATTATTAATTAGTACCTATATTCCCGCCTAAATGGTGAATGGTTGTCATGAACATTATTTGTTTTAGATTTCCGAAAAATCCGCTTATAACAACAAAAGTTGTATTGGCCAATCAGTATACAAAAAAATAATGTTTATAATATGTAAACTTAAAAATTGCACAAGTAACTTTAGAGAATAAAAATATTTTTAAAAACAAAAATAAAACCTTGTTTGTAATTGGTTCAAGTTAAATTTTTTAATAACTAGTTAACTCTAAAAAAGAAAAACTCATTACAATAGTATTTGAATGGCAAGTACTAATAATAATGTAGTTATTAGATTTAAAATTGATTCATGAATTGAAATAAATGAGTAGCTTGCTAATTGTATTTACATTAATTCTATTTGATCTCAAGGTTCATTCACCATTGTATCTATCCAACTATCTAATGTTTGATCCCTCTATTTCATCACTTATAAGTTATCAACGCCACTCTTGGATATTAAAATTGGTATATATGAAGAATTAATAGGCACAAATACCATTAGACCTATTAAATATTCTACAAAAAAATTCATTTGTTGTAGTTTTTCTTTGAATTATTTTTTAGTTTCTTGATATTCAGAAAGTCTGAACTTCAAATTTTTAATGGTACAATCTAGATAGGCCACCTCTTCTTACCTTTGTTGTTTACCCAAATTCACTTAGGTCATTTGGCAAGAATAAAACTAAGAATAAGAAAAAGAAACATTAAAAAAATAACCAAAAGAAAAAAACATAACTAAACAACCTAGGCCTTCAACCATAGAAAAGAGCACCAAATCATTAAATTTTAGATAATCTATAACATGCAACATTAGGCAAATAAGCATCATGATCTATCAAAACCTTGTAAACACTAGACCTATGAAATTGTAATTGATTCAATATTCATTAGCCCCACATAGTCTTCCATCCCATACAATTGAATTCATTTTGATAATTCTCACTCACACATTGATTGCATGTAGTATGAGGTCATTTCTCAAATAAGGGGGTGTGCACCTATTAAATCACTCTTGAATAAATATTTTTTATGATATATCAAGTTCCTCGTACCACTAGTCCTAAATCATATGAAAACTCTACTAAATTTCCAAATTCATACTTTTGGCATATCTAACTCTCTCTACATATCTATCTCTCCCAATATCCCTCTCTCTACTTCCATCCCTCACCCATATCATCTCTTTATCCCTCTCCCTCTCTAAAAATATCTCTATCTTTACCCTACCTATCTCTCCATTCCTCTTGCCCTCTATATTATTTACTTCACCTCACTCTCTCTCCCTATCTATATTGAACTCTCTCCCTCTCCCTCCACCAGTTCCTATCTCTAGATACCTTTCTAATTATCTTTATCCCTCTGTTGAAACCCAAAAAATTCAATACTTAGTATCCTTGGCATGTTAGTCATCACCAAGCTTTTGTATTTAAGATGATGAAAGGTTGAAGCTACATAAGTTTTCTTTTACCTAGTATAAAACCCCACATACTATCTCCAGTGTGCCTCACTCCTACATGAAGAATTCCTAATATACCAAAGAAATATCAGCAAAATAACCTTCACCAATCAAAATTTCATGGGGTATGTGCACAAAGATGGTGGTCAGAAAAGTGAACACCAACCAAAAAAAACATGAAAAAACAAGCAGCGCGTATGCGGTTATAAAATTTGAAATCACCCCGTACACGTTAGGTTCATTGTTCCCGAGCCTATAAAAGGTAGCGCATATGCGCTTCTTTTAGGAAAGTGAGTGTGTATGCACTGCTTTTAGGAAAGTGAGTGCTCACGTGCTCATAAGCCCTAAAGAACCACGTACACGGTATCTGTCAAATTTTTTAAAAAAAAACTAGGTCTTATTTTCCCATGACCACGACATTTTTTCCTCCATTTCCTCCAATGAAAATGCAAATGAACTGCCTCATTTCTCCTCCAGACGCTATGGATCAAGGTTAGTTTTTCTTAATTTTTCTCTTTCTTTCCTGTTTATTCAATTTGTTTTATGTTTTAAATTTATTTTTGTTAATTTTGATTAGGTTTTTTATTTTTTGGTTCAAAAACTAGATTCTGATAATCCACAACAAGAAAAACAAAATACACCTCCTAAAAACTCACAAGATACACCCCCAGTTCCTCCTTTTGATCGCACACTTGAAACACAGGAGCAATTAACTAATCAGTTAGGGTAGAACATGTCTAAAATAAATAGAATGATTAATAAATTGAAAACATCTTAACTTAAGCATCATAAATCCCTCACCACTAGCCTAGAAACATGAGCTAGTGGTGCCATAGTTGTTTCCACACAAATTACAAAATGGGGAAACTTTAGGGATAGGTGTCGTCAATACTATGCTGATGGGTTATCATACAAGGGAGTGAAAAATACAAATATTAGTAAACAACAAATATGTGCCCTTTTTGTTGATTCTAAAACTGGTGAGTCATTACCTCTTAATGCAAAGAGGTTTCCCATACACTGGTGTACCAATGTGCAGGTGAAGAATCTTTTTTGGCAGAGGTGGTTGATGGTCTTTGATGATTCACCTTGTAATAATTATGAGGTGCCATTGTTATTTATTAGAAAAGTATAATGTGCGTTTGTCCTCAATGTGCAGCCAAACTATTTTGACATGAGAGAGTTCCATGGTAGAGGTGGCATCTCTGCCCAAGATAGACTTGGAGCCCATAGGCGAGTATCCCCAGAGAGTCGTCACCCCTGTTGGAAAATGCACACTCCAATGAGAAATTGTAGGTGATTGAAGGTATTGTCATTGATGGCAACCTTGCAATCATATGATACTGGTAGACTCTATACCAGCAAACTCTACACCAGCACATAGAACACTGGCAACGAAAAGGAAGAATACCGACATCCTGGCTGACAACAATTTTGTATTAATGTATTTTGTAATTAATTGTAATATATTCTGTAAGCCGACATGGTGGATTGTAATATGACTCATATATGTATGAGATCACTGTAGATCATTTTTGTAGAAGAGATAGGATGTGAAGTATGGAAAAGTAATAGCAGACCTAATATGCGAATTATTGGTTAAAGGTTTATGTTGTAGCAGAGCTTAAACCGGTACTAAATCTGGCATAGCAGATGCTAATCTGAAGCAATACAAGACATTGGATTAGGATAATCCATTTTTGTAATTCAGTGTGACTTCTTTTGTAATTGAGTAGTGAACTCTAGGCACTTGGCCTTCCTGCATGTGAAGGCCCCTATTGTAAGAGTAATATTCCCTTATTGGCCAGTAAGAGAATATTGTGGGTCACAAATCCCACTGAGGTTTTTCCCACACCGATTTTCCTCGTTAAAACATTGTGTTATGGTGTGCTTCTCATGTTGTTGTTGTTTTTATTTACTGCATTATTTCTGGTTTACCGGTACTCAGTTTTAATATGCTTTTAATGTTTTAAATCAAGTAATTTGATATACCGGTTAGATACTGATTCACGCCCCCCTCTCAGTATCTTTAGGAATCCTAACAATTGGTATCAGATCCTGGTCCTCTATTTTCAAAAGCCTAATAGCTTGAGGAAGATCTTGTCACCGGTAGAGATGGAAAACTTGAGAAAGCAATTGGAAACAACTCTTTCAGACTATGATGCAGAAAAGGTGAAGAATATCAAACTTGAGGATGATCTGAAGGCTGCTCAGCATATCATTCAAGCACTTAAAGAGAATTTTACTATTGCAAGGAACAAGATGAGAGAACTTTGTGAAAAGATGCAGAATGATGAAGATGAAAAGGAAACTCTAAATGATTTGGTAAACAAGCTAAGACAAGAAATTAGTACAACGAAGAATGAGATGCAGGATATGACTATGAGGTTCTGTAAAGAAATTGAAGATAGAAAGAAGAATGAAGAAGACTTGGTTAGAAGACTAAATGATGCTAGAAATGAAAACACAAGACTTAATCATGAAAATGATATGTTGAAGACAAATCTGATGCATACACAAAATGACAGAACTGAACTCATGAGACAGAAAGGAATCTTGGAGAACGAACTGACTACTGCAAATAAACACAAGGAGAAATTCAAGAAAAGTTCAGAAGAACTTGGTGACATACTGAAGAATCAGAAACCTAATGGTGATACAAATTGCCTTGGCTTTGAAGTTGGTGAAAGCTCTGGTACTGCAAATAATCATGATCATAGAAAATTGGCAAGACAACCTACTGCTTACAAATTTAATGGCAAATGCTTTAACTATAACAAGTATGGTCATAGAGCAAATCAGTGTAGATCTAGAAATTATTAGAACACTAATACACCCACCGGTCAATGTTCTAAATGCAACAAAGTTGGTCATAATTCAGAAAATTGTAGAATGAATGTAAGATGTTATGTTTGTGGATGATTTGGACACTTATCTAATCAATGTAGAACACATATCGGCATAGGGTATGGGAAAGCTATTCAGAAAAACAATGTGACTTGTTATGCCTATAACAAGATTGGACATATTGCTAAATTTTGTAGAAGTAAGGCATCACCGACAAATACCAAAGGTCCTAGTTTGAAAGGTAAAGAAAAGGTTGAATAGATAAAGAAAGAATTCTCAAAGCAATGGATCAGAAAGTCAGATCAGATTATTGATGGGAATACTCCTCCACCGGTAGAATAGAGTAACACTCCACTGGCAAGATACTCTTCATCTAACTGAAGGAAAATCCTTTCAGGGTTTAGCAACAAAATGAAAAACATGCTATTATTCCCTCGTTTAATGGTGAGAAGTTGAAATTACTTCTATACCGGCAGATGAGTTAAGTTGTGACTTAACCGATGAGCATTAAATGTGGTAGTTGGAGAAAATAACATTATAAAGCAAGTGTTTTAGCTCCTTTTTCATTCACCGAGCATTCAAATCTTCGAGAGCGCAAAAATTCCCTAGCGAAGGCATTCTAAGAGAAGAAGTGAAGCAATCCATCAAAGCATTCATCCTTAAGGCAGTTTGAGGTATTTATAGTTATGGCATCTTCATCCACTCCTGAATTTATTGCAAACCCTACTGTTGTTGAGGTTGTTAAGCACCCTAGACCCGTATTCCAACTGGTTCCCGAAATTGCAAAGAAAGATGATAGCATAGGTGCATTTTCTCAAATTCCTAAGGGAGTAGTATATGTTGAAGACCCTAGGATATATATACATTGTCATATTGAGGAATTAGGTGATGATGAGATTAAGAATATGTATAGGACTATGATTTGTGATGAGTCTGGAAATATCAAACCACAACATAAAATAGTGGAAACCCTAGGTTTTACTGAAATCCTTAGTGTCCCGGATTTTCCCAAGGATATCATAAGGATTGTGTTAAGAAAAGTACATGGTGAATTTTTCTGGTTAGGTTCAATTTATAAAATCACAAAAGAAGTAGTAAAAGCTGTAACAGGGTTACCTTCCACCCATAACAGACCTAACAAAACAAAGAAGGTCTCAAATAACATAGTGATTGTAAAGCGGAAAATCGCGATCGAACCCTAGTTGCTCTCCCCTCTTCCAACTCCAAGGAGAGAGAAGGGAGATTCACTAGGGTTGATGGTTTTCACTTAGGGGAGAGACTTTACATTCAAAAGAGGGGTTGAAACCCACAAGATCCAATCCCACGCAATGCAAGATTGGATGCTAAATGAGTTTCAAGGGTTAAGACAGCAAGGCTACCCTCTTTTGTAAAGAATGTGCATAGAGGAATTAAGCTAGGAATGCATAGAAAGTGAGAAAGATTCACTTATAAACTGAGATAGGGATACAGTATGAAGCTGCGGACCTGGAATTAGCAGTAAAATGTCGATACGGCGCTGTCCTGCAAATTTGAGCAAAAGTTGTCGGGACGATGGCGCCCAGTGCTATGGTCCTCCGAAAAATCCGCGAAACGAAGGGGGATCTGTTCGTCTCTACCCAAGGATTCCAGATCTTCAATTTCAACCGCGTACCTGCAACCTACACACAGAAAAGCGAAGACGATTGGGGGGTTAGGGATTAGGGGTTTGCCTTTAGGTCAAACCCCAGTTTTGGAATTAACCAAGAAATGAGCAAGAGCTGTAAATGTAAATGACTATAAAACAAGTACTAATACCTTGTGCGAAGGTTTAGATGTTGTATGTTGTAGGTTGTAGTAGTATGTGATCTCCTCTTCAATGGTTGAATCCTTGTCTTGAATGCAACACTTAGCCTTGAATGGAGACTTGAAATGATCAATTGCTTGAAGGAATGCTTGAATGCTTGAGTATAGTTTCCACGCCTTTTCCATCATGTCGAATGAAAGAGGAAAATGTAGTTTATATACTTGTCAATTAGGGCTGATAGACTGATTTTCCCGACCTTAGGCCGACCAGGAAATGATAATTTCCAAATTGCAAACAAAAAGACCCGAGACCCCTTAGGAGACTGGGCCCAAAATAGGACCCAGGGACCAGGGGGCTGGGCGCCCTGGTCCTGAAGGACCAGGGCACTGGGCGCTCTGGTCCCACCTCCTGGGACAGCAGGGTGCAAAGGAGGTTCATGCCAGGGTGCAAGAAAATGCAGTTTTCAGTGTCATAATCAGGTTTCAGGGTCTCCATTCAGGTTGCATGTTGCATCGCCATCGTGAAGACCAAAATGCAGTCGAAATTGCAAGTGTCGCAATTTTAGGATGCTACATTTAGCCCCCACTTTAGCGGGAGTATGTATGCTCATACTTCCGGTAAAGTACAAGGAAACAACATTGAAAGACTTTCACCACGTCAAGGAGGCAAGACACACCAAGCCCCCAGTGGACTAAGGATCTTACGACTTCGATTGACAAAGTAAAAGGGAAGATCATGAGGGAGAACCATGACTGTCAGTAGTAAGGTTCACTCACTATGAGTCATGCAAGAAAGATATCAAAAAAATTTCAAGGCAAGCCAAGAAATTTTCAAGTATCTTGAAAAGATATGAACGGGATGTATGCCCCCCTACGTTAAAGCGATCGCACACGCCTCACCGGGGGTGATTGTTTTAACGTAGTGATACACATAAGAATGAGAAAGGAAAGGAGCACGTTATCACAAGGATTTAGCCCCCAAGTGTGAGATAAGCCCAAGGATAATAGACACAAAACACAAAGCACAAGGTGACTTCGCTTTCCTCGGGGTCAGTATGCTGTATGATAAGTCATGTATATATATCATATGTATGTATGCATAATTGTTCTTCATTCCCCAATCAAGGAAGGTCACCTAGGAGAAGGGAACACATGTGTCTTTTGAGTCAACATGAGAGAGATCGAGAAATCTCAATGCTTTGCATCATCCTCAAGTAGACAACACTAAGGACAACAAATAGAAGAATGAGAATAACATATAGAAGAAGTAACACAAGAGAGGAGGAGAGAATCTGCTATGCTAATGTAACTAGTCTAGCACGTCATCTACCCCCCGATCTTGCTGATCAATGTTTCGGGAAGGCAGGGAACACGCTAGAGGAGGAACATCCAACACAGCAGATGGAGCTATCACAAGATCCAAACAAGGGCTATGTTCATGTTCCGAGCCACGTTGTTCTTGTCTAGGAGCTAGGATAAGTGCTTTAGAAAATTCGTTAGATAAATGGTTATCAATATCAACAAGTTCATATTCACTATCAGAAGCAAGAGGAGTAACATTTTCATCTATATCATCATCAAGATTTATAAAAATAGGATTTTTAACTCGCACAGGATCAAGACCATCATGCATCGTATGTTTAGGAGATTTAGGCTCAATGTCCGACTGAGGAGAAAATGGAATAATGCTTGTTGAAGGTGTTTTTGGAGATTTCAAAGTTTGAGAAGCAGCTGCTTGAGCTCTAAGACGACGCTTTCGTCGGTGTTCACGTGCAGAACGATTTCGTCTAGTCTTAGTAGGAAGTGAAGAAGATTGAGGAGGAGGAATGTTCTCATCCCTATCACTTGGGTGTTTAGGTTGTGGTCTCTTAGGCTGGAAAATAGGAGAAGAAGAAGGTCTCTTCTCTCTATAAAAGGAAGGAGGAGGAACTACTCCATATAAGGGAGGAATATTTGGTTTAGGAAGGAGACCAAGTCCATCATGACGAGGAGGGATAGGTCTACTTTTAGGAAGTTTATTAGATATAGACATAGTCACATCCATAGGGATGGGTTGGGAATCTTCTTGAGGAAAGACATTAGTTTTATCTTTCAAAGGAAGAACTTCCTTCTCAAGAATGATAGGAATGTCAAGTTTAGGTGTTCTAGGTTCACTTAGAGATAGGATCATATATGTTTTCCACTTTTGATAAGATTTGAAAAGATGATCACTTCGTGGAGGAAGAGATTGGAATTGTTTAGACCAAAAGTAATCAATAGGAACACTAGAAGTTCTTTCAGCTGGTTTAAAGAGACTATGATTGACAGTAACAACTTCACCATTATGGGGAAATTTCAAACACTTATGTATAGGAGAAGCAATAGCTTTCATGGAAGATAGCCAAGGATAACCAAGCTTCACACGAAATTGTTCGGAAGATGGAATAATAGCAAAGTTCACATCAAGGGATTTGTTATGGACCTCAATAGGCAATGTAATAGAACCAATTGCGGGAGAAGAAAATGCATCAAATAATTTCACAATCACATCTGTTTCATCATAGATCACTTGATTCAATTGCAAAGTAAAAAGAAATTCTTCAGTAATAACATTAACCATGCACGAAGGGTCAATAAGCACTCCACGGCAAGGTGTATTCTTGACTTTTGCAACTATGTATAAAGGACCATCAGGTGCCCTAATAGTTTCACTGGAATCAAATGTGATGGAAGGTTCTTTAGGGTTTTCTTGCTGCTCTACGAAGTTAATCACATTCGGAGTCATAGACACAAGACCATCAGATGAGAGAGAGGAATCATTAGCCTCAATTGCATTAGAGGTATGAGAAGGTAATGGATTAGTGAAAATCTGAAGATTTTGATTAGGAGGAGCTACAGATGTATTGCCTTTATCATTCACTCCAGAAACAGAAATAGTATTATTATCAATCAAATCCTGAATTTTACCTTTTAAAGAAAAACATTTTTCAGTATCATGCCCAGGCTGACAATGAAATTGACAAAAGGCTTTGTTATCAAAATAAGGTGAAGTAATCTTTGCAGGATCAATTTGCCTTATAGGAGGAAGAGTAAGCACATTTTGTTCCAATAACTTATTCATAATACTATGCAATGATTCATTCAAAGGAGTATACTTTCTTTCTTTCTTGAAAAATTTAGAAATAGGAGGCACACCTGATGCTGCATTCACATTGTTGTTGATGATGTTTTCATTGAATTTGATGGAATCTCTATTCGGTTTAAACTTCCCAAATGGTTGTTGACTGCTATCACCCTTATCACTCGGAGCCATAGGATGTGATTGTTCCATTTGACTCACAGTCAGTTGATAATTGTGAAGAGTTGCACACAACTGTTGGAAAGAAGTAAACTCAGAAAACAGAAGTTTGTCTCGAATATCTTTTTGTAAATTAGAAATAAAGATTATTTGAATGTCATCGTCAGGCACTGGAAAAGAAATTTGAGCATACAAATGCTTATATCTACCAATGAAATCAGTCACTTTTTCTTTAACACCTTGTTTACAATGCATTAAATCAATCAAAGTAACTTTAGGACTTATATTGTTTTGAAATTGTTGAATGAAAGCATTTGCAAGTTGTTCAAAAGAAGTAATAGAATAGGAAGGCAACGAGCAATACCATTGTAGGGCTTTGTCTCTTAATGTTCTAGTAAACAATTTTGCAAGCAACCTTTGGTCATAAGCAAAATCAGTACAGATTGTTTGAAAGGTCTTAACATGTGTTAGAGGATCGCCCTTACCATTATAAAGCTCCAAATGCGGAATTTCAACATGTTTAGGAGGAATAGCTCGAACAATGTCAAGAGAAAGTGGGCTCGCAACATCAAATGTGGGCACACTAAACTTAGATTGATTCATAGAGGCAATTTGTTGTTGTAAAGCAGAGGCAGTTTGTGCAAGATTGTTAATGGTCGCTTCAGTCGAAGAATTCATATTAGATGTGTTAGATTGAGATGGAGGTGTTATGTTATTGAAAGAAGGCAAAGAGTAAGGTGGTGGGACCCTATGATAATTAGTCATAGGAGATGATTGGATAGGAGGAACACTACAAGGAGGAATGGAATGGTTAAATGAATTGCCCCCTTGCATCATGTTCATTTGCGGAGATGTAATAGGAACACTCATTGAAGGAATGAATGAAGAAGTCGGATTAAATGAAGGAAGAGGATTGATTGAAGAAGGGGGATTGCCCCAATGACTAGTGATCACAGGGGGAATTTCTTGTGTAGAAGTAGCCATTATGTTTGATGTAAAGGTAGGTATGCTAGCAATAGAAGTCATCAAAGGAATAGAATGATTGACTTGAGTAGGAGGTTGTGTATAACCTAAAGTTTCGGCACAACTCTTCATAGGCATCACATTCGAATCAACAATGTGTGCAATACCACGCAAAATATCAATTCCATTCTTATCACTTTGAAGCATACGTTTTAGACCCTCAATTAAAGGAAGAGCTTGACTATCAGTGTATTCATGAGACATCCATTGTCGAAAATCATCAAATTGGTTATCCAATTTCGAAATTTGTTCTTCAGAAACCTCATGGAGAGCTTCTTCATCATTAGGAGGATTAGAAGAATTACCCATGTCCTTTTTAAAAAGGCTATTCAAATTAGGTTCCATCTCCTCGGTAGTTAAACCTCGGAAAGACTTAATTCTATGGCTTCGTCTAACAGGAATAGTGTAAGTAGGGCTTATTGTTGTAAAACTCATGCACTAGAGAAGGAGATAAAATTTTGATTTTAGAGGTAGCAATTTTCAGTAAAATCAGCCAATCTTCTGGATTTAAGCTGTTAAATGCAATCACGACAGTCTCCCGAAATTTCGGAAAAAATGTCCGGGACCGTGGTGCTCGAAGTGCAACACGGTCCTTGCAACTTTTTTTGAAATTTGCAGGGATGAAAGGTATGATGATTTTAAAGCCAATCTGAAAAAATTGAGTGGTTTTACGATCTGTAGATAGGCCAAATTAAAGTTGCAATCTCAAAATTGAACCCTACCCAGATTGTCGAAAAATGCAAAATTTGAATTTTGAAAAAGAGAGGGAAACTGAAATTTTGAATTTTATGATTTTAGGGGGAATGCCAAAAGCAATGCAAGTTTTGAAATTCAAAAGTTGACTCAATTTCACGCAAAATTCAATTTTGAAAGCGGAAATCAAAGTTGTTGTAATTAAGCACTTAATTTCAAAAGTCACAAAATGCAAGAATTTGAATAAAGCACTGAAATTTTTAATGAATGTTAACACACTTTTCAGATTTAGGACAGTAAGAACACAATTTTGACACAAAATTTCAGTTTCAATGATTTTTGAATGTTTAAAAGCCTTAATCCAAGCAATTACAAGACCAACTTTGACTGTAATTTTGAAGGTGTTAAAATTGATAAAATCAGCCAAAATTCTGGATTTTAGCAGGAAAATATAGTAAGATCTCGCTCCCGAAATTTCGAAAAAAATGTCAGGGATGATGGCGCTCGGAGTGCACACGGTCCTCGCAACTTTTTTCCAAATTTTCAGGGATGAAAGATATTGTGATTTTATTGCGGAATCCAAAGTTACAGCTGATTTGGAGATGTTTTGATCAGTGAAATTGTCAGTCAAAGGTTGAATCAAGAAGGTTTCAAAAATTAGGGTTTTGACACTTAACCACTTAATTTTCAAAATTAAAGCACAAATATGAATTGATAATTTGTAATAGAAGGATAGATCTGAAACAAGCATTAACATTTAAACATTTCACAAGCTTAATTACTAAAAAGAAATTTTAGGGTTTTTATGCAATCACCTCTAAAATTTTGCAAAAGATCAAACATGGAAATGTAATCAATTTTTTCAGATCTAAGCATGAAAAATCAGAAAGGATGATTCACGTCAGGTTCACCAAAATGTAAAGCAGAAAATCGCGATCAACCCTAGTGAATCTCCCTTCTCTCTCCTTGGAGTTGGAAGAGGGGAGAGCAACTAGGGTTTGATCGCGATTTTCCGCTTTACAGTGATAAACCTAACCGGTGCAACATTTGATAAAAGGTCTCTAAGGGTAAATGATGTAAAAGACATAAATGTCAGATTTATCAGTATGATCTTAGGTTATAAGGCTACACATGCAAATAGGTTGAACTCAGTTTCTAGCCTATGTATCAAAAGTGCCTATGATATGGTTAATGATAATGCAAGGATAGATGTATGTGAATGGCTCAAAGATGAGTTGATAGACAATCTGGCAAAGATTAAAAGAGATAAGAAAGGAACATTCAGATTTAGAAATTTGCTTGTTTGTCTGATGTTGTACATAACAAAACAAGTGCCTAGTATTGGTGCAAGAGATTTTAGTTTTGACATTCTGGTAGGAAAACAACTTTTGGATCTATTGAACAATATGGGAGAAAATGAGAGAAAAACCTAAATGAACATTTTCAAGCATTGAAGGCTCGAATGAAAACTAGAGTAAGACTGTCACAAGCTATTGTGGATAAATATCAGAAATAAATTTGTTTTGTAATCAAGAAAGATGAAATCTGGATGGAGGCAGTTGTCCCTAGAACTATCTGGGTAACTAAAATGGGCTATGAAAAAGATGACAATATCATTGAAATTTATGCAAAAGCCCTCCTTGAAGCACCCAAGGAACCTACTGAGGAAGTTTTTGGAAATGCTGAAACAATATAAAGTGGAATTCAATCAAGGAAAAGGGTTAAGAAAGTTGAAGCAACTGTAAGAAAAGGAACCCGATAAGCTAAAGAAATCAAGGAATATGTTTTGAGACAAAATGGTATAAGTGAAAGTGAGTTGGAAGCACCTCAACCAGAAAATCATCTTTCATCAGTTGGAACTTCTTCTAAGAATGATATACCGATAGTTTTTAAAAGGGTAGAAAGGAAAAGAAAACCCATACTGGTACCCTCGCCTACACCAAAAAGAATCAGACAAAAATAATAGGCAGTAAAGCCTCTAGCAAAAAAAATGACTCCTAAGAAGAAGAAGATAAAACAAGATATTGCTCCAATAGACAAACTTCTTAGTGAAATTACAGAGGATGGTAAGTTGAAGAACATCAACAAAATATACAACACACTATCTGTAGATGATAAGGAAAGCATAGAGAACAGTGTAATCTTACACTTAGATATTTATAAGAAATTTTTGATGGAAGTTGTTGATGAAATTCCAAATGATCTGTATAGGAGACTTGAAGATAGAAGGTTAGCCATCGTTGAGCTAGACAACAAAATTAAGATTGAAAAATTACTTACAGTACATCCAGTCAACTCAATTGATGAAATAGATAAACTAATCAGTGAAGCAAACCAGACAGTATTCTCCACTGCTCACCGGCATGTAGCACTGATGGTAGGTAGAATAAAGGAAGTCTCTGAGGAAAAAATAGATGCATGGGATATATTCTTTGTGGAAAAAGAAAAATAGGAAGAACTACTCAAAACAAAGACTATTAAAGTATATTTAAAGGACAAAGATAAGGGGAAAGGTAAGGTAGGTGGTCCTCCAAGCCTTAAAATTATTGATAATGTACCCCAACCTCTTTTAGATACTCTACCTGTAGATACTACTGACAGTCAACTGGCCACGGAGAGTATGGAGACTCCACTAGAGGATACAAATCCTAAGTCTGAAATTTTGTATACTATGAATGTAGACACATAGGAAGTAAATGTTGTGGTTGATAGAGAAACCATTGAAGATAAGGAGAAAGATGTGACTATTGAGTCACCGGCTACAGAAGTTGAGATAAGAATTGAAAAACCTACACAAGCAGAGCAACCGACTGAGGATACCACTGAGAAACCGGTAGAAATAACTGAAAAACCATCTGAAGAACTGACAAAAGAGATTTCAGAGGTACAAACTAATACTACATCTGAGAAACCAACAATTGAAAGCTCAGAGAAACCTTCTGAGATACAGATAGAGAAAATGAAACCGGTACAGGTTGAAGCACAGGTTCAGACAGAGACAGTGCCACCAGCCCAAACTGAAAAGCCCAAACCCCTACTTATTGAAATGCAAACATAGACTGACCTACCAGAGGTCGAATCAAGAAAGGTAATTACCACAACCCGTAGCATGGCTATTGTGAGAACTGTTGGACAAACATTTGGTACTTCTATGGCAAAATTCAGACCTACAAATGTAACAAAGGTCTTATTGGTTTCAATAAAGAAGATCACAAAATGTAATGCACAAGCCTATAAGGCTATTGATGATACAATTCCAATTCTTAAATTGATAGCACCAAAGTGCATTTTTTATAATAAGGATTCTTTAGGTCAACTAGACACATTGTCTAAGTTCATCACCGACAACATATTAACTCTTGATCAAATAAATGAGGATACATTTAAGGAAAGAATGATTAAAGAAAAAGAGAAATTATTTGAGGAAATTGTGAAGAAGAACAAGGAGAAAATGGATACCCTATTATTAGATCTTGGAGAAATAATTTTTGACTTCAAGAAACTGTATAGGGACACTTGTAAGACAAATGTCTTAACAGAAGACCTTGACAAGGAAATCAACAAAGCACAAGATAAGATTAACAATATTGCTGACAATCTGATAGGATCATTGGATTCATTTTTGGAGATAGAAAAGAAGATTGTAGAGTTAGAAGAGAAAATCAAGAAGTTAGAGAATGACAAATAGAGAATAAAGGATAAAGCAAAGGACTTGAAATGCAGACTTGGTCCAAGACTAGAATACCTCTAATTTCTTTGAGAAAATAAATATTTGAGGCTCTGGTTCCCCGACTGAAGACACTAGAATATAAAATGCACATACTCACCGGTACAGTGCAGAGAACACAAGAGGCAATAAAAGACAACAAAACATTCAGTAATGGTATAAATTTGATTTTGACAGATATCTTTCAGATTGTAACCCATCGGTTATAAGAATCCAAGCAGGACTCCACTAATAGTGAATGACAACCTTTGTCATTGATGTCAAAGGGGGAGTAGAGTGATGAGAAAAATGGTCAAAAGGAAGTAGAGATTATCTGCTCAGGGGGAGCATACATTTTTGGACATACAATTTTTGGTAAAGATTTTTTTGGACTTCAATTTTCGGATGCATTCTTGAATTTTTCTCATGAGTGTTGCCATCAATGCTAAAGGGGGAGATTGTTGGAAAATGCACACTCCAATGAGAAATTGTAGGTGATTGAAGCTATTTTCATTGATGGCAACCTTGCAATCATATGATATTGGCAGACTCTACACCAGCAGACTCTACACCGACACACAGAACACATGCAGCGAAAAGGAAGAATACCGACATCCTGGCCGACAATAATTTTGTATTAATGTATTTTGTAATTAATTGTAAAATATTTTGTAAGCCAACATGGCGGATTGTAATATGACTCATATATGTATGAGAACATTGTAGATCTTTTTTATAGAAGAGACAGGATGTGAAGTATGGAAAAGTAATAGCAGACCTAATATGCAAATTATTGGTTAAAGGTTTATGTTATAGCAGAGCTTAAACCGGTACTGAATCTGGCATAGCAGATGCTAATCTGAAGTAGTACAAGAAATTGGATTAGGATAAACCATTTTTGTAAGTTAGTGTGACTTCTTTTGTAATTGAGCAGTGAGCTCTAGGCACTTGGCCTTCCTGCATGTGCAAGCCCCTATTGTAAGAGTAATATTCCCTTATTGGCCAACAAGTGAATATTGTGGGTCACAAATCCCACCGAGGTTTTTCCCACACTGGGTTTCCTCATTAAAAAGTTGTGTTATGGTGTGTTTCTCATGTTGTTGTTGTTGTTTTTCTTATTTACTGCATTATTTCTGGTTTACTGGTACTCAATTTTAATATGCTTTTCATGTTTTAAATCAATTAATTTGATATACCGGTTAGTGTAACTAGGAAAATGGAATGCATCAAAGAAATAAATATTAGCTAACCACAAAGCTAAATTGCAATGAAATAAAATCCTAATTACAATCAATAGAAGAATTGAAAACAAGACACTCAAAATATATGAAAATCCATCACCAATGCCTCTTTCAATTGACCTCCATTGTTCTCCTTTCTCCTCCGAATAGCAGATTTGTGTGGATCTCACCTATAAGTGCAAAAACATGAAGCAAGATTGATTTTGATAGCGCGAGGATACTAGAAGCATGGTTGATTGATTCGATCCTTTGATTGAAGAAACTCATCCAATTTATAGACAAATTGGAGAGAGGACAAGATTAGCATGAAATTGATATTAGAGGCAATTGATTTCAAAAATGGCAAAATTGAGTTGAAGAAAGAAGGTTATGACACCTTCTATGTCATGAATTATGACATATTTCCAATGCAAAGGTTAGAGGACTAAAAGCCTATGTCGTCTTGCTATGCCAATAGTATGATGCATGAGAAATTCATGCTTCCATCGAAGCAGAAAAATAGGGAGAGACTAGAGAGAAATTGATTAGGTGGAAATTGAATTTAGCAAATTAGAAAATGAGGTGGAAATTAGGAATTAGGAAAATTAGAAATGATGAAATAGAAATTAGGAACTAGGAAAATTAGAAATGATGAAATAGAAATTAGGAATTAGGAAAATTAGAAATGATGAAATAGAAATTAGGTGAATTAATTAATAGGTTTTCATCCATTAATTAATTCGTGAAAGAGACCTAGGACTAAATAAATAGATTTATTTAACCCACAAAGAAGAAGAAAAGGATTAAATGAACAAATCATAAAACCCTAGAAATAAGAGGACAAGGAATTAGGTCAAGACAACACGAAATTAATGTAGGTTCGATCATGATTCTAATTGACAAAGGACCAATGTTGATAAATGATTGAGATTGGTTGACAAAAATCAATGACAAATTGACCAAGATTGACAAGGAGATCAAATTGATAGGTGCCAATTGACGAGGAACAATGACTAATCGATCCAAATTGACATGATTGAAAAGGAAAAGGATCGATGATGAATCGATCGCAAAATGATGAGATTGACAAGTTGATAATCGCAAATGATTACTAACAAGCTAAAGATGATTGACAGATTGACAAGAGGACAAGGATCGACCAAAATCATGACTGAAGATTGCTATCAACACGACCTAATTTGAAAGCGAGAAAAATGAGGAATGCAGAAGAAGGACTCGATGCTTGCAAATGATAAAGACCAAGTGCGCAACATAGAAGAAATGTTAATGCAACACAAGAACCCTAAAATAAGGCAATGCACAAATGTTAAAGTATGAATCCACAAGCATTGACCATTTTTATATGCCTACAGTTAGATACTGATTCAACCCCCCTCTTAGTATCTGTGCGAATCCTAACAACCCCCTAGAACCCAAACCCAAGGTGCATCAGGCTGTCCTAGTAGACATGAAAGATTCAATGGAGCTACAGACTCTTCAAGCGGCGGCCAAAAAATTGACTGGTGCCATCATCCAGCATGGGACGTCATTAGCACACCCTATTATACTGGATGATGAGCCATTAATTTCTTCAGGTGTCAAAAAAGAGCTCATTCAAATGTCAAGCCCGCATGGCTGAGGATTTGGCATTGATAGAGGAGTTGATGGACATGGTTTTTGCCCATCGATGAGAGACACGGGTGTGTTGATTTGAATTCATAGCATTTTATTTATCAGTCAATTTAAATTTGTAATTAAATAAATGAATTTTCATTTATACATCGATTTAAATTGAGACAAATAATATTCATTTTAGGATGCAGCAACAATATCCCATATTCCTCCCGTAGTTACTACAACTGCAACTTTGATGCCTATGGTATAAATTTTGTAACATAATAAAATAGAATAGTACACTTTGAATTCAAAAAAATTACAAGATATACTAACTATCTTTAATGCTTGGTCCAATGTTTGGTTGTAGGTGTTGACAGGGGACCAAATGTCCTAGATTGATGACATCACGGTCTCAACGATCAATTTTGGCCTACAAGGCTATACGGTATCATATTTTGTACAACTTTTTTTATGTATTGTTTTGATGGAATATGCAAGTCATTTCATTTTAGATTTTTTAAATTATGTTTAATATATTATCTATACTAATATCTCATGTTAATTTTGTTTTTTTAGGGTACCCCTCTACATCTAGGCCTCATCCTAAGGAAAAGAATTCCTCGAAGATGCCGAAACGTTGGAAGAATCTAATTGAACACATTTTTAGTTGTACAATTGTTTGAAAATGTTTAAATCAAGTCTTAGTCGGGGTTTGTACATTTATTAGTGTTTTTTGTCTATTTTACATGTACAACAGCCATTGAACTATGCGGATTTGTTGACTGCACCTGATTCACCCATGGATCAAGGGAGGGCGGAGGTATGTATCTCTACATTATTTTCTTGATTTCATGATTATATGCACGTGTACATGTGAACTTGTGATAAATTATAATCTTATAATTTTTTCATACAGGAAATATCCATAGATGCTTCAAAAATGGCGAGCCCTCCTCCATGCACTGGAGAAGCATCTCAGGATCTAGTACACTTTTGTTTGATATATTACATTAATTGTTTTTAACCTACAATACTTATCATTATATTAATTGTATTTAATCTTTGATAATTTCTTGTATAGGTAATAGCGATAGTTTCTCCATGAATGGTGAGCCATCCTTAGTCCACTGGAGAAGCATCTCAGGCACCGGTATGTCATTGTTCTCTATATTATAGCTTTTAAGTACTTTTTATGTATTTATGTTAGTACATTATATTATTGTACATTTAATCTACAATAGACCCCTTCACGGTTCGGCCATAACATGGATCCTTTTAAGTTCATCTTCAAGAAAACTCCTAAGAGTGACAAGGAGAGGAGAGCGAAGACATTAGCTCCAAGATCAACCGATGAGGTAATCTATATTTCAATTGAAAAATAATTATAGTTAAATGCATAGTTATGTTGTTAATTGTGAACTATTTTATACAAAAGAATTCTAACTTGGCTTTTGAATTGTGGTTTTGCAGCCATCTACAGAGCTATATACTCCATATGTGATTGTGACTCCTTCTTTAACTCCACAGGTGACTGTCTTGTATTTTCCAAAAGAAACTAGTTTCTTACCAATTTCATGTGTGCTCTCCAAATGTACACATCTCGATAAATGTTGCAAACCACCACATATAGCACAAGAACCTTCCAAACAAGGTATCTTATAAAAAATGTAGCCATCATGTCTATTACATAGCACACTTGAAATAAATTATCTTCCTGACTTAGGAGGTGCTTGTATATTGCATTCCTGCAAAACATCGTTAGTGTGCAAAGTAGAACAAATATGACGAAAAATATCATAGTACATGGAAAATTCAAGATGCATCCTACAACAACACATGGCGCATACATGATTAATCTTAATATAAAAAGGTTTTGCCATTTCAAAAAATCTTCGAGAAATTCTTATTTGAGGAAAATTTTGAAGGAATCTTTCATAAATATTTGTTTGAGTCATATCCAAATAGTGTTTGGCATGTGGCTCATGATTTGTAGACCCGATTTGCCTTCTAACAACATCTCTTTGGTTGGGAAAAACTCTTGTTGTGTCAAGCCAAAAAGTTTCAATTAATGGTCTTAGTGCATCAATAACAACCTTGTCTTTGCATGGTAGTCTACCCGAGAATGCCCAAAGAGAACAATTGTTAGGTTCCTCTATTTTTTCTCGCCTCGGTAATGTTTTACTTAATGTTGTTATACTAATGTTTAATGACTTACTTGTTTTTCTTAAATCAAATGATCTTTTTTTAATTTTCTTGTTCATTATGGTTGATGTAATGACATGTCGAGTAGCATTAGAATCTTTAGTATGTGATTTTTAACTAATAGATTTATATGCATCAAATAGATTTCTCACAATATTTCTTTCACTGTTAATTTCAGATGATCTTATGCCTAGAACTTTCATTGTCTCTCTAAAATTCAAATTTTTAATCATTTGAACAGTTAATTGACATCTTGTCGTTTGATTTAAGTTTTCAAAATATTTTTGCCATATTGTTTTAACCATTCTCCTACAAGTTCATTCATTCATTTTATCGGGCATTGGCTTCAATATATTCTCATCAATGTCAATTAGATACTTTGGTTTCTTATGAATGATTCTAGGAGGTGTTAACATTGGTGCATTGTGTACATTCAATTCATTGAATAGAGAAGGTGTATGTTCATCATTTAATTGATTATTCAATGTGGTATCTTCTTCAATTTCATTAGGTTCAAATGGTAAATCAAATGTCTGTTCTTCAATTGCGTTAGGTGCATTATGTTCATTTGGTAAATCGAATTGATATGTTGAGGATGACATACATTCTTCTCCCATTGTTATTATGTCATGTAATTTCTTCATACGTTCCCTTTGTCTTTCCTTTTCAGCCTCTCATTGTTCCATCGTTCCTCGCTTGTTTTTTCCCCTAGTTGATATTGGTTGTCCTAAATAGAATCATATTACATATATATGTTGTTGGCACTATGTGAACCAGCATGAGCCTTATGTGAACCGGCATAGAGACATAATGATATTGTATGTTGTCATTGATGTCAATATGAGACATAGTGTGAACCAGCACATGTGATAAGTGAAGAGAGAGGAACCGGCATATGTGTGAACTGGTTTATATGCCAAAGTGAAGCAGCATATTTATTCAAAGTGAACCGGCATGTAGTTATGGGAACCGGTACATGGAAGCATTGTATGACTACCAGTTGGTAGGCAACTTCCACTTTGGGGTTTCCGGTTGGAGTACCTCAAGTCTATGTGACTTAATCGGTGATCTTTGTGTGATGAGTTAGCAGTATGATGGAGGATAGATCATGTTGCCATGTAAGCTCTATGTGCATGAAGGATCTTGCATGAAGCTGACTATTCCTATCTACCTCGGGAATGTGCAAAGTCTGTCAAATGGTGATAACGCGTGATGGGTTATCAGCTGCCATGAAAATGGTGGATAATGGACGATGGAGAATGTCTTGAGATCAATTCAAGACTGGTGCATTTAATGTAGTATGATTCAACGGTCAGGATCGAACTATTTGAATTGCTCAACCTAACAGGTTTAAGGTTTAGGGTTTTTGCTACCGACCTGTATGTTTACTATAAGGTTGATGTTGGGTTTTTTTTTAGGTTGTTGGCAAAAGTTGTGAGTGTGTATCCAAGGAAAGTGATACGTGATTCTTGCCAGACCAAAGGAGAGAAGAGATACCTGCAAAGTGAATGTGCAGAAGGAAAAGAGGAGCCTAAACGGATCTGCATTAGCATTGAGTGCTATTAATAGCTCATTGTAATACCTGTTGATCTCTAACCACTTCAATAGTTGTAAAATCCCCTAACAGGGTAGCCTTAATTGGCTTGATTCAAAATCCCTTAAATCGGGTGGTCTAAATCGGCTTGCTTCAAATCCATTAGCCGGGTAACTCAAGCCTAATGAGTTTTGAGAAGCTAGAGAAGCTTAGGAGATCCTTTTAGCTATTGAGTTCTTAAAATCCTCTAACAAGGTGACCCTACCAGGTTTAACCCTTAACCGAGTGATCCTTAACAGGATCGGTTCCTACCAGAACCTATTGTAATGTCCTTAACCAGACAAGGCTCCTAACAGAGCGGAATTCTAAAGAGTTCAAAAAGCAGCTTTTGGGTATTCATCCCCACCATGGTTTTTCCCAGCTGGGTTTCCACATGAAAAATATGTGTGTCATGTGTAATGCTCTTGTCTTGTGATGCTTTGTTTTATCTGTTAAGCACATGAAGGTTCTATGTTTTATGCCTGTCTATAAAACATATTGAACTCACTATTGTGAAGATCTGATGGTTAATTTTACTAGTTTATGCAAGAGAATATAATAATACTGTGGTATTGAGCTAAGAGAAAAGCTTATTGAGTGACTGGTTCATGACTGATTGAGCTATACTGGATGTTACCGGTTGCACTCTGTTTTACCGGTATCCCTATTTGTCAGTCATTTGGAGTATTTGTTGTCTAATTGGTTTTGAATTGTATTTGTGTTTGTACTAATTCACCCCCCCTCTCAGTAACGGTTTGGTGCTAGTGGTTCATCATTGAGTTATCAATTGGTATCAGAGCACTCCAGGTCCTCTGTGTTGTAAGCTTAACCGCTTAAGGAAAAGATCCTAGTCAAATGATGAAGAGGGAAGGTCCAAAGTTCAACAGGGAAAAATTTGGTATATGGAAAGACGGGATGAAGATATTCATCAAAAGCATGGGTGTTCAACACTAGAGTTATGTTGAAAATGTATATGTTGTTCCTACTGGCACTCTCACCAATGACCAAAAGAGAGAGATACAAGAAAATGGGCAAGTCATGGAAGCCCTCATCAGTAGTCTATCTGATATTGAGTTTATTGATGTTCAAGACAAGACAAATCCCAAAGAGGTATGGGATGCTTTTGAAAATATCTATGGTGGTGATGAGCATGTAAAACAGGCTAAGGAAGAGAGCTTGAGAGGAAAGTTTGAAGACATGCGGATGGTTGAAGGAGAGACCATTCAGCAGTATGGAATAAGAATAAAAATAGTTGTTGGAGAAATAAAGAGTGCAGGTGGCAAAATAGAAGATTCCACTGTAGTAAGTAAAGTCCTGAGATCCTTATTGCCAGTCTATGCAATAAGGGTTGCTACTATTCAGGAGCTAAGATCAATAGACAAGTCTAAGGCATCCTTGAACTCCATCATAGCCAAGTTGATAGCCTATGAGCTGAATAGTTTTGATGGTAGTGTTCAAAAGACAGAATCAACTTTTAAAGCTTCTGCTATACCATCCAGAAAAGGAAAAGAGGCTAGCACTAGTGGGGAACCTAATCAAAATAGAGAAATGAAGGATGAAGAGTTTCTGATGGAGTTTGAAGCTCTTCTTGCCAGGAGATTTCCAAAAGGAACTGGTAAATACAAAGGTAAGCTTCCTTTAAAATTTTTCTCCTATAACCGGATAAGACATATTGCTATGAACTGTCCTAATAGTGACAACAAGGATAAACCGGAAAGGTTCAGGAAATTCAAAGGAGGAAACCGGAGAAATTGTTTTGTGGCAGTTGATGAAGGTGTCATAGATGAGCAATCAGAAGATGAAGAGAATGAAGACATTGTGTTCGTTTCTATAAAGAAAGATGTGGTAGACAAGAAGGCTCTTGTCTCCCAGTTTGATGATTCCAATGAGTGGATCATTGACAGTGGTTGTTCTCACCATATGACTGGTGATCAGAGCAAGTTTTTATCCTTAGAAGAGTATGATGGTGGTGTGGTTCACTTTCGCAATGATCCACCATGCATGGTCAAAGGCAGAGGGTCCATCTCTTTGAATGGAAAGAGTACTGCTGACAATGTGTACTGGGTTGATGGTCTCAGACACAACCTTCTAAGTGTTGCCCAGCTAAATGACTGTAATTCAAGAATGGAGTTTGCAGAATCAAAGGTGAAGATGCTAAATTGGTAGCCACCAGCATGCAGACTAAAGGTAACCTATTTCATCTAAAGGAAAATATATGTACATGTCTTATGGCTAAGCTTGATGATAGCTGGATATGGCATAGGAGATTTTTCCATGTGAACTTTGATAACATTGTAAAGGCTAGTAAGATCAAGGTAGTTAGAGGGTTACTGGTGCTGAGCAAATTGGATAATACCTTGTGTAGAGAATGTCAATTGGGGAAAATGTCTTCCTCAACCTTTAAAGGTAAATCTTTCACTGGTGACAATTTGCTTGATCTTGTGCATACTAATTTATGTGGTCCTATGAAAACTGGAAGTGTGCAGGGTGATAGGTACTTCATGATTCTCACTGATGATTGCTTAAGAATGATGTGGGTCACATTCTTGAAAGACAAGTCTAAAGCTTTTGGGAAATTCAAAGCTTTTAGAGCATTAGTGGAGAAGGAAAGTGGTAAAAGGATCAAATGTCTCAGAACTGATCAAGGAGGGGAATTCACTTCCAGTGAATTCAACAAGTATTGTGAAGAATTTGGCATCAAGAGAGAACTGTCTGCCCCTCAGACTCCATAGCAGAATGGCCTAGCAGAGAGGACAGACTGTGGTTGAAGCAGCTAGAACTATGTTGATCCAAGGAAAGGTTGCTCACACCTTTGGAGAGAAGCGGTGAGCACTGCAGTCTACACTATGAACCGGGTACTCATCAAAAAGGGTAAGGACAAAACTCCTTATGTGTATTGGACCAGTAAGACCTGTGGTTAACTACTTAAAAGTATTTGGTAGCAAATTTTACATCAAGAGGAGTGAACATCAGAGAAAATTTGAAGCTAAATGTGATGAAGGAATATTTCTAGGATATTCCACCTAGAGTAAAGCTTTCAAGTGCTACAACAATAGGACTCAGAGAATTATGGAAAGCATCAATGTAAGAGTTGATGAATCCTCTGAGAAGACTGAGAAAACTGGCAGTGAGAAAGTTGTAAATGAACCGGTTGTCAGTCAACCTAGTACCAGTAACAGTGTTCCTGAACTGGTGAATGCTAATACTGATGAAGATGAGGATGAAGAAGAAAAGAAAGAAGAACCAGTTAAGACCATTCCTCGGTATGTCAAGTTGAATCATGAGCCCAAGCAGATCATAGGTGATAAGGATGTAGGAATCCTTACTAGAAGAAAGATCAAAGAAAACTCATGTATGATCTCTAAATTTGAGCCTAAGTCATTCAAAGAGGTTCATAAAGATGAAGACTGGATCAAGGCAATGGAAGAAGAACTTGATCAGATAGAGAAAAATGGTACATGGTCCTTGGTACCCAGACCAGAGCATAAAAATGTCATCGACACCAAATGGGTGTTCAGAAATAAGTTGAATGAGGATGCCACAGTGATTAGGAATAAAGCTAGATGGTATGCAAAGGATATGCTCAAGAAGAAGGTGAAGACTATGGGGAAACCTTTTCTCCTGTAGCTAGATTGGAAGGAGTTCATATGCTTCTTGCATATGCAGCTTTTAAGAGGTTCAAGGTATATCAAATGGATGTAAAATCTGCATTCCTAAATGGTGTACTTGAAGAGGAGGTGTATATTTAGCAAGTAGATGGGTTTTCCCTATTTGAAGATAGTGACATGGTATGTAGGCTACATAAAGCATTATATGGTCTAAATAAAGCACCTAGGGCATGGTATGAGTGCCTACATTCCCATCTTGTGAAGATTGGATTTGAGAGAACAAGTGAAGATAGAAATATCTGCTTGAAGTCTAAAGAAGATCAGATTCTGATCTGTGAAGTTTTTGTTGATGACATCATCTTTGGAGGAGATGACAAGATGAGTCATGAGTTTGCTGATGAGATGAAGAAAGAGTTTGAGATGTCACTCATAGGGGAGATTAAGTTCTTCATTGGACTACAGATCTAGCAGATGAAAGATGGAATCTTCATCACTCAGTCCAAATATGTCAAAGAGGTGTTGAAGAATTTTGGCATGGAAGATAGCAAACTGGTTGGTACACC
The DNA here is from genome assembly GCF_030272615.1 of Cryptomeria japonica. Classification (NCBI taxonomy): domain Eukaryota; kingdom Viridiplantae; phylum Streptophyta; class Pinopsida; order Cupressales; family Cupressaceae; genus Cryptomeria; species Cryptomeria japonica. Next base: position 727,876,433 of record NC_081411.1, on the reverse strand, counting down.
GATGGTGACCAGTTGCAAATTGACAAAGGAGGATGATTCTGCACTGGTTGATGAGAAGGAATACCGGTCAATGATTGGTAAGTTACATTATGTAGTGCATAGTAGACCGGATATTACACATGTAGTTGGCATCACTGCAAGGTTCCAGAAGAGTCCAAGAGAATCTCACTTGAGTGCAATCAAGCGGATTCTTAGGTATCTGAAGGGAACAATTGACTATGGATTGTGGTACCCATACAACAATAACTTCAATCTGAAAGTATTCACAGATGCTGATTGGGCCGATAATGTGGATGATTGGAAGAGAACAGCCGGTGGTGCATTATTTCTCAGTGGTAGACTAGTCTTATGGATGAGTAAAAAGCAGAGTTGCATCTCTTAGTCTACAATGGAAGCAGAGTATATTGCAGCTTTCATGAACTGCACTCAAAGAATCTAGATGAAGCATGTACTGGAAGGCTTCAAGATCCCTGTATCTAAACCAATCAGTATATTCTGTGATAACACAAGTGCTATCAATATATCAAAGAATCCGGTTTTACATTCTAGAACCAAGCATTTTGAGCTTAAGTATCATTTCTTGAGGGAAAAGGTTCAGAATAAAGAGATTGGACTAGAGCATGTGTCTAGTAAGGAGCAGTTAGCAGACATATTCACCAAGCCTCTCCCAAAGACAACATTTGTGCATTTGAGAGGTGAATTAGGGGTATTGCCCCTTCAGGAGGTGAACTAAACGTGATTGTTCCACATCAGTGAGGTACTGAAAAGACAAATCTTTTGTTGATTGGTGTTTTTATGGATGCTACTCCTTAGGGGGAGAAGCATGATGAAACAGTAATGATTGTACCTCCACTTTGGCATTGTTGTCAAATGGGGAGAAGGAGTGAAGCAAAAAGATATCTGCAGCAAATGGGGAGAAGATGTGAAGCAGAGAAGATATATTTTGTATATTGCCATCAATGCCAAAGGGGGAGATTGTTGGCATTATGTGAACCGGCATGAGCCTTATGTGAACCGGTATAGAGACATAATGATATTGTATGTTGTCATTGATGTCAATATGAGACATAGTGTGAACTGGCACATGTGATAAGTGAAGAGAGAGGAACCGGCACATGTGTGAATCGGTTTATATGCCAAAGTGAAGTGGCATATTCATTCAAAGTGAACTGGCATGTAGTTATGGGAATGGGTACATGGAAGCACTGTATGACTACCGGTTGGTAGGTAGCTTCCACTTCGGGGTTTCCGGTTGGAGTACCTCAAGTTTGTGTGACTCAATCGGTGATCTTTGTGTGATGAGTTAGCAGTATAATGGAGGACAGATCGTGTTGCCACGTAAGCTCTATGTGCGTGAAGGATCTTGCATGAAGATGACTATTACTATCTACCTTAGGAATGTGTGAAGTCTGTCAAACGGTGATAACGCGTGATGGGTTATCAGCCGCCATGAAAACGGTGGATAATGGACAATGGAGAATGTCTTGAGATCGATTCAAGACTGGTGCATTTAATGCAGTATGATTCAACGGTAAGGATCGAACCGTTTGAATTGCTCAACCTAACAGGTTTAGGGTTTAGGGTTTTTGCTACCAACCTTTATGTTTACTATAAGGTCGATGTTGGGTTTCTGTCTGAGGTTGTTGGCAAAAGTTGTGAGTGTGCATCCAAGGAAAGTGATACGTGATTCTTGCCAGACCAAAGGAGAGAAGAGATACCTGCAAAGTGAATGTGTAGAAGGAAAAGAGGAGCCTAAATGGATCTGCATTAGCATTGAGTGCTGTTAATAGATCATTGTAATACCTATTGATCTCTAACCACTTCAACAGTTGTAAAATCCCCTAACAGGGTAGCCTTAACTGGCTTGATTCAAAATCCCTTAAATCGGGTGGCCTTAATTGGCTTGCTTCAAATCCCTTAACTGGGTAACTCGAGGCTAATGAGTTCTGAGAAGCTAGAGAAGCTTAGGAGATCCTTTCAGCTATTGAGTTCTTAAAATCCTCTAACAAGGTGACCCTATCGGGTTTAACCCTTAATCGGGTATCCCTTAACCAGGTGATCCTTAACAGGATCGGTTCCTACGAGAACCTATTGTAATGTCCTTAACCAGACAAGGCTCCTAATGGAGCAGACTTCTAAAGAGTTCAAAAAGCATCTTGTGGGTATTCATCCCCACCATGGTTTTTCCTAGTTGGGTTTCCACATGAAAAATATGTGTGTCATGTGTAATGCTCTTGTCTTGTGATGCTCTGTTTTATCTGTTAAGCACATGAAGGTTCTATGTTTTATGCCTGTCTATAAAACATATTGAACTCACTGTTGTGAAGATCTAATGGTTAAGTTTACTAGTTTATGTAAGAAAATATAATAATATTGTGGTATTGAGCTAAGAGAAAAACTTATTGAGTGACCGGTTCATGACTGATTGAGCTATACTGGATGTTACCAGTTGCACTCTGTTTTACCGGTATCCCTATTTGTCAGTCTTTTGGACTATTTGTTGTCTAACCGGTTTTGGATTGTATTTGTGTTTGTACTGATTCACCCCCCTCTCAGTACCGGTTTGGTACTAGTGGTTCATCATTGAGTTATCATATGTAAACAAAAGTTCATAAACAAACAAATAACAATAAATATGCATCTTATCACTATTTTTTGAATCAAAACTATTAAACAATCACAATAATATTGACAAAACTAATAAGAACAACAATTCAATCATTTGAAATCATGGAAAAACAAAAAATTCACTTACTTATATGTATAAAACAATGATAGAAAAGCAGACACAGTTGCAGTGGGGCCTTCAACGACCTCAAAAACGTCTTTTGAGGCCAGTGAGGCTCTTGGGCAAATAAAACTATCTCTAAGTACCCCATAAGCGCTATATTAATAACCGTGTGTGCATTGTTAGTCCCTAAAATGTTGGAAAGCCCAACGGTATTTTTTTTCACCTTTAGAATGCATAATTAGCACATACGCGCTCCTATGCATTAAAAATGTTATGGTAGGGTAGTGAACTAATAGGCTTAGTACCCTGTACGTGCTATTTGTAGTAAAGAAAATGTGAAGGAAAAGGGAGGGAGGGAGAAAGGAAGAGATAGAGAGATAGAGAGAGAGAGGGGGGAGGGGGGAGGGAGGGAGGGAGGGAGAGAAGAAAGAGAGAGAGAGAGAGAGAGAGAGAGAGAGAGAGAGAGAGAGAGAGAGAGAGAGGTATGGAGGAAGGGAGAAGGGGAGAGAGGGAGAGAGAGGTAGAGGGAGGGAGAGAGAGAGAGGGAGAGGGAGAGGGAGAGAGGGAGAGAGAGAGAGAGAGAGAGAGAGGGTATGGAGGAAGGGAGAAGGGGAGAGAGGGAGACAATACACATACATACACACATATGTGTGTATATATATACTTAATATATTATACTATAATATAAATATATATATATATATATATTATATATTATATATTTATATATTATATGTATATACACATATTATACACACTCCCAAAATTTAAACAGAAGTAGCACGTATGCACTATTTATAGTTAAGATAGAGCATATGCGCTTCTTACACCATATGTATGTTATATGAGCTTTTTTATACCATAGGTACCCCATACACACTTTTGACTATTTAGGCTTGGAAATAGGTCTGGATGACAAAGCTACGGTTTCAAAGTTTGATTTCCCTCCATTTCTCTCCTTTTTGATGTGTTGTATTTTATCAACTAGGTTTCTCAACTTTGTCATCATCAAGTTTACACTTTATCAAGTGGGTATTTCTAAAATTGCGACCATCTTCTCAGTTTTCTAACCATATAATTTTTTAAAATTTGAACAATAATAACATTATTATTGAATTTCTTTTAATGAGTGTCTCCATAGTTATCACATACATACGTGCACCAATAACTTTTGATATACTTATCTAAATTTAAAAAACTTTATTTATTATTGTAGTGCACTTGATTCTTTAAATTTTTAAAAAAAATTGTATTTACGATTTTTTTAGTGCAAATTATGCTTCGTGCACAAACAGGTACCTAATTTTCAAGATGTGCTCGATTGGAAAAATCATTATCAACAAAAAATTACAAAAAAATACACATCTTCTATTTCACACTCTTAACTATCTTTTTGCCAATAGATTTGTCAAAATATTAAATCTAACTATGAATTTTTTGATGCACACGTTAGACACTATGTTTTGTTTTTCAGAAAAAGTCAAGGTCTTTTTTTTGTGCATGAAGGATTTGACCCCCTTAATCTTATCCAATTTTGAAAAACTTTAGTAGTTTGGAAACTAGATTCAGAGTACTACAATATTTGTTCTTTGATTATCTTCATATCTTGAGTGGATGAATTTCAAATTTTTCCTCCAAGTTCAGGTTCACCAGATTTTAGAAAAAAAGTGTCCACTTATACCCCCCTTTTTGACCACCATATTTGTGCATTTACCCCATGTATATATCGGAATAGCTATTTCGATATGATAAATCAATGTTAGATACCAATATCGGGATAGTATTATGGAACATGAGGTCTTGACTACCCATCAGAATAATTAATAAAAGCATAACAACAATTATTTGTGATCCAAATGGAACAAAACTATCCCGATATCACTACTTTGGTGTAACTATACCGAACAAGGCATATGGATGACTATCAGAGTAACCACCAAAGGTGGGGTGGCAGTATTTCATAATGTTGATAGAGTAAGATATCCCGACGAAAGAAAATATTAAAGAATGTATTATGCAGGCTCATCAGAATAACTTATGAAGTCAAAATAGCACATCAATAGGGTTTCGATCATGAAAACTATCCCGATGATGAATAGATAGAATAATGTCGGGAGAAATACCCTGATTGTGAACTTGTGACTGAAGAAATCAATATCAAAAAAAGCTATGATTATAAAAGGAAAATGGAGAAGGAATCCTTATCGATATAACTGATGAGATCGAGATAATGAACCACCTATGATCCAATAGCATAACTTATTCTGAAAATAGGCATATGGATGGTCATTGGAATATTTACTCTGATGGTGTGTGTTTTGTTAGAATACCTCTATTAAGATAACTCACAAAAAACTCAAAGGAAGAGCCTTCATTAGGATGACTTGTGAAGTCGGGAAAACAATTTTTCGATATGTCGATAATGAAAGTAATACCAATAGGCATCATCCAAGATGTGTTCGACATAGGTAACCCAAAGATCAAAATCAAATTGGTGGTTACTTATTGATATAACCCATGCTGAAAGGACATGAAAGAAAGACAGATAAAGAAAGCGCCTTATTTATCTACAACAACTAAATTGTCAGAAAGGTACCAAATTTAGAAACATCGATGGAAAGAGTTAAGTCGATGTCATGCATCATCAGAGAAATTCAAATTTTGAAAAGACTGCCCCATTGATTTACAGACTGGAACATTTATTGTTGCATGAATGACATTCTTTGAGAAACACAATCAAGGAAATTGTCGCACCAGAATTATAGACACATAGAGGTAGACTATTGATCTATCATTTTCAGACGATGAGGAGTCATCAGAAGGGGATGAGATTTCATCTGAGAAGTTCTCCAAAATGTTGATTGAAGAGCAAGTGTCACCTGTTAGGGATCTTGATGAGGAAGTTCGGCAATTAGCTTGTAAGGATTTTATATCTGATGATAATTTATTAAAGTCTCCTGAATTCATGTCTTTTTTGTAAAAAGTAAAAGGAAAATAAATTAGAGACGATGTTGGAGAGGTTAACACCTTGAATGAAAAACAATTGTCAACTACTCTGGAAAATGAAGTTGAACAGGAAATGAGCCAAATGACTCTTGAAAGAGGGAGAAAACTACTTGAAGATGTAGGTGTCCCGATTTTTCCTAGGTGGGATATGAATTCAACTTTAGTATTTGATAGTTTTCTTCATAATATTGATGAAAAACATAAGTTATATCCAGAAGGTGTGACCCAAGTATAAATGGGGTCATTATACAACCCTAACAAGCATTCTATGTTGATTTGGTCATTGTATCCTCCAAACAAAAAACCCATAGTGATCGATACACAAAAGGCCTTCAGATATATCATGACTTTGAAGGTTGGTGAAATAGATCCCATAGTTATATTTGATTTAGGGGTGAACATTGCCAAACTAAATAAGGACCAGATTCAATTATTGTTGAGAGAGAACAAGTCTGGTAAAATTGAAAATATCAGGCTGAATAAAGAAATTGATCATCTAAAGGAAAGTTTGAAACAGGAGCCTCAAAGACTATTAATGCAAGGTGAGAGCTTTTAACCTCAGACTAAGGCTAGTAAATTAAGAGAAGATAATTTTCAGCTCCAAGCTCAATTAAGAGAAGCCAAAAGTGGAGCCATGTCAGTGCTTATCCAAAAGAGGTTCACTAACTTGATGACATGGATGGATAAATACTTGGATGCATACACTAAAAACTAGACCGTTATTGAGGAGCATGAAAGACTGGATGAACGATTGCATGAGCAACTCAGAGAGTTGTAGGGTGAGGATGAAGCAAATCTTGATATAGTGCAGAATTGTGAAAGACTAATGAAGACCCATAAGAAATATTTGGAAGCACTGAAATCAGAGGGAGCCATTTTCCTCAATGACATATCAAACAACATTCCACCCCTACTTAATAAAGATGGATAACGATAGGAGAAGGTGGATTGGTTTTGGGAATGCCAACAGGTGCTTAGGGATGCACTGAAAGCCACTAAGAATGAAGATGTTGATAAGGTGGCAGAGTACATAGAAAGCATGGTGCTGATGGAGGTAGAGGCTCGAGATGAAATCCATGATTGTGATACTCGATATGATGAGAAATATTTGGCACATTTAACTAGTGTCCATTTATGCTTAACTAGATTATTAGTTTCTTTTAAGTGTTTAATTTTTCTCCAAAAGACTTTTTCAAAGGGTGTAACCCTTTGATATGTTATAAAGTACTCAATGTAATGATTTGCAAAGTATTCCAAAATTTATTAATTTTTCTAAAAGTTTAAGTTTCAAACAGTTTTTGATGTTTCAAGAACAAGACTTTTTTACAAAGTAATACAAAGAAATCGGTTTCCTTATTTGCAAATTGTGTTGTGGATTCTTTCATTTTCAAATCAGTTCTCTTTTATAATTGTTTGTGATTGATAATTCCTACTCTAAGTCACCGTGTGAAGAAATTGTATGTTGTTACATAATTGGAGCACCAAGATACATCTGAGAATGATTTGCTTGTTGTGTCTTGTCTAATTGGTCTTTCATAAGGAAAGTTAAATTCAATTAGACTAACTGTGAAGATATACACTTATATAGCATTGGAGGTTGGGTAGTTGACGGATCCATCTAAGGGAGAATTTAAAAATGATCTTTTAGAGTTATACATAGGGTTGCAAGTGAATGACTCTATTGCCCAAAACAAATAAGGCACTGGTCTAAGTTGCATAGAAAATTCAAATCAAGATCTATCAAATCATTTTTAGTTTTATTATTATGTTAGTAGGATTCAAAATAGAAACATTTAAAGGAAGTACAGTAGGAATTGGAATAAACCAGAAGAATTAATTAGTTAAAGAAGATAATCAAGAAACTAGGAAAAATAAAATAATCAGAACAGTATGATAATCCATCCCAAAGGTATATTCCACTTTGAGATAAACATAGAAGTAGAAGGTACAGTGTGTAGTCTTTTATAAAAAGCACCAAGTTGGATATTCAGTTGGTGAGGAGGTACATCCGCTTAGGTTCTACAAAGCCTGAAGTGAGGGAGTTAGCAGCCTCAAAAGGTTCACTCTATTAGTTGGCCAAACAAATTGGAAGATTTGATCCTTGAACAAGGGCATACTCATACAATTTTCCAATCTGTTGATTTGAGCACCAACACCCTCTCCCTTCCTTCAACCTTATCTCTCTATATCTCGCTAATTTTCTCTCTAACTAAATATCACTACCTATGTACCTATCCCTCCATCTCTACCTAGCTATAACTATGGCATGGTTATATATATTTTGACTACATGTCTTTCTTGCTATCTCAAATCAATGATTGGATATAACAATATTCCTCTTCAAGAAATACAAGTATGTGCATCCCAACATAATAGAGGGATTTTATTCTCAATGGTGATAGAGACCTATTCAATGTCTTTCATTTTTTCTACATGTCCATGTTCTTTCAAATGAGGTATCTAAAAAATCTTAGTGATTTGGTATTTTCTCTTCTTAGCCACCTTCAACCAATGTTTGGAAATATTAGAAAGGTAGGCATGTACACACACACACAGACATACATACATACATACATACATACATACATACATACATACATACATACATACATACATACATACATACATACATACATACATACATACATACATACATACATATATATATATATATATATATATATATATATATATATATATATATATATATATATATATATATATATATATATAAGCACAATGTTGTGTCACACTTTTATAAAAGACATCGGCCAACAAAACTAAAAATATTTAACTTCAACCACATAAAAGTGACATTTCTAAATTGAATTTTGAAATTATGTAAATTGATCAAATGTAGAAAAATTAATGAAATTTATGTCTCTTCTTTTTTTAATTCTTTAGGAAAAAAATTGATATTTTTTTTATAAATTCAAAGACAGATTTTTCATTGTTGAAAAAAGATGAAAATCAGGGGTTCTAGTCGGCGCCACAAAAAAATGAAATTGACGTTATTTTTTTGGATTTTTTTTTCCAAGTAGAGAACATATATATGTAGTGTTAAAAAAATAAAATTTAATTTTGATGTATATTTTTTGCATTATAATATTTTGAAGACCAACATAGCTAAATTTGTTAGTTTTCATTTGGTGTCACCTTTTGACTACTAAATTTATCATTAACAAAAAAAAAAATCTTTTTCGAGAAGATTATCTCATTTAGTGAAAAATAAGTTTTTTAAATTTCATTTAATATTTATTTTTTAATTTCTAATCAGCCTCTTTTTTAACTAGGAAAATCAGCGAAGAGTTTGAAATGTGTGTTTTTACACATGTTTATAGGGAGGCCAACTCTTGTGCTGATTGGGTAGCCAACCTGGTTTGCCAATCGGGAGACATCATCACTAGTTATGGTGAAATGGAGATTGCAAGTGAAATGAAATCCTTGCTCAATCAGGACCGAAGCTATACAAGGCAATGTGGTACTTTTAATCATTATTTCTAATGACCTTTCCGCCTTTTTCTATGCAAGGCTTGCTTGAAGATAATGAGCTATTAAATAGGTGTCATATCATCATTATTTGGCATGGATTATGGACGCTCTTATAGAATAACCACAGAAACCAGAGGAAAAGTTATCAAAATGAGAGAAGGCATTGCAAGGAAGGTGCTAGAAAAATGGGAGGAAACAAGAAGAGATTTGAACCTGCTTCCTGCTCTGAATGGAGAAAGAACGAAGAAGTCTGGAGTATCCTTCAGTAGGGGGGTCTCAATGTTTTCATGGAACGACTGAATGGGAAGGACCCCACAATTACCAGCTACTTCAGCAAGAAGTAGAAAAATGGAAAAGTTCTTATTGGATCACATATGATGAATGTAGATGAAGAGGTTATCGCTGAGTCCACGGGGATGACTACCAAGGGTATGAAATTTTACAGGGACAGAGGGATATCAGATAAAGTTGCAGACAAGTTTCCTATTACGGATGGTGAGAGAAGAAAGATGATCAAAATTGACAACTCCTACCACTCCCCGAAGAGAATTTGCAGGCCATGGAGGTTTGTCTTATTTGCTTCTATTGAGTATATTACCTTAGATAGTAGGTTTACCAGGGCTTATGGGCATCACTTTGTCCTTCTTAACTATTTTCGTCATGGAGAAAAGGTTAGCCTTCCCTATTACTTGTCCTGTTCAATGGATCATACTATAAAGAAGATCCAGAAGGACCTTAAAGGCGATCATGCCCTCCACCAGGGGCTTATGGTCCTAGTTTATAAAATGCTAAAGGAGAAGTGCATTGAAAAGCCTATTAAAGGCAAACATGCCAGAGATGAGACTACGGAAAGTAAGGATAGTGGTTTCAACTTTGATTCTGAGACCGAGGGAGAGTTGGAAGAAACTAGCAAAAAAGGGAGGATTAGGGCCAAGAAGAGGAGGATTATTGTGGAATCTAAAATGTCAGACTCTGAAACTGATTCCCTTGAGGAAAAACCTGTTAAAAAGAGGAAAGGGAAAGCCTCTGGAAAGAAGGGTCTAAAAAAGAACACTAAAAAGGGTAGCAATTCTGATCTCAATTATGTTCTGGTTGAGTCTGAGGAGGAGGATGATGATAATAAGAGGATTGATAGTTAGGACAAAGAAGGGGAGGGTAACCCGGTTAAGGATAATTTGGAAACCATGGAGACCGTGAATACCACTAGTCTGCATAACGAGGAAAAAGGGGGTCAAAGTGATAGTGGTGACAAAGATACCATTAAGGATTTCTGTGAGACCATTACTACTTTGGTGAAGGATATTAATAGTTTGAAAATTGATACACAGGCCATGGCAAGAATTATAGTTGGTGACAAGCCCTTGGCAGAGCATGTTAAAGAGTTAGTGGCCTTTCTGCATAATGTGCAAGCTATTGAATGTATGGTTGGAAAAATCTTAGCCATGGGGAAAAAGGTCAATGAGATGGGAGATAGAAAGGAATGGACAACAAACTGAAAGATTTTGGCAGCAAAATTGACAAGTTGGAGCACAATGTCAAGCAGCTTGCTAATCAAAATTTCCAAATCCTTAAATCTTCGGTGGACAACATGAACATCTCTATCAATAGGTTCGAGAATAATGTAGAGAAGGATGGTGATAAAGAGCAGGTGAACAAGAAGGGTCATGAAAGGAGGACCAGAGCCAACACAAAGAATAAGGTCGACATCGATGGTCGTGAGCTGGAGGATATGAAGACCTCAGCGAACAACATGAAACAAATGGTTGTTCACGCTGAGGATATTCTGAATAGTATTTAGTTCCAGTTGTTGTCCTTGGTTCTGTCTCTTTGTTGTCTTTTGCTTTCCTTTTGCTATCTGTTCCGAGTTTTATGTAATGATGTATTAAGTTGTGCCCTTTCGGTGGGTTCATTTTGACTTTTTGAAGTGATCAGGCACTTTTTTGAGTATTTCTATTTTCCTGGCTTGTAAAAGGTTTGGGTACCTTTCAAATACCTATTTTTACTTAATCAAAACATTAAAAATCCACTCACAATGTTTAATTAATAAAACATATTAAAAATTATCAAAATAGTAAAAAAATTATATGACAGGATCTGTGACTTCAAGCTCTGCAAAATGTTATTTTTTCATTTTTTGTAAAAAAAAATTGTGTGACTAAAAATTAGCGAGAAGTTCAATCTTGTAAAAATGCAAAGAAAATGGCCATTTTGGTGCCACATGGTAGGCCACATCAGCTAGTCTGACCAGACTCCTTCTGATCCAACTTGGTCTCCCATTCGACCATGGGGCAAAATTAGTTTTTTTAGTTTTTTTTTGTTTTATTTGCGAAGTCAACTAGCTAGGTTATCAAGGTCAATTTGATGACTGTTTGGACGTATTGTTGACGAATTTTACAAGGTATTTTTTATTCAATTTAATATTTTTGATCTTAATTTTAATTTATTAATATTTTAATATTTAAATTATGTGTATAATTTGAGTTTTTACCCATTTTAATTTAAATATTATTAGAAAGTTTGTATACATGTCTGTTTGTTTTTCCTTTGTAGTTTAATTAGGCTCACATATTTATTCCATTTTGGGGTTAATTAACTTGTTTGAGGTGTTTTATGCCTTTGGCATGCTTTGTGCTTAGATAGAACCCTAAAGATGATAAAAAAAACTATTTAAACTCCCCTCGTCTTCCATTGGGCGTTGGGTATAACAAAAATTGTTATCATATTTTTTTTAGGTAGAAGAGCCTACCCTCTCGAAAAGCCCATGAGGCCGGTGAGAGGGGAACAACCCAAGCAGTACTTTCTTCTGCCCACTATATAAATTAATATGTTAAGCAAAAGCTATGATGCCTTGGTGACGTGTATCTACACCGATGATACTCCCTAGTATCTAGACTATGTGTATGCATTTCTGTAGAGAACGAGGAGTGGGTTCTTGAATGAGTTGTTTCCGTATGGGTAGACACCAAGTTTTGTAGAAGTTCCCCCACTAAACACCTTAGAGTAGTGGCCCACCCTTTTTTGTCATAACATCATGATAACTTTAGTACAAGGGGATAGATGGTCTTCCCCCCAAGACACTCACCATAAGGCTCCCATGGCGTGAGACAAAAATCCTCAGCTTAGCATAAGCTACATGTATCTTTTCGGGGAGAGAGTGATAGGGTCATCCTTCCAATCCTACAGGGTTTGCTCACAAAAAAGACAAAATTAGTGAATACACCCCTCAAGGTGTCTCTACACTTGAGCTGATGGAGATTCTAGGTTGTAGGCTGAAGTTGGTACCATGAGAACATTAACCTTAGGATAAGAAAGCGTTTGATGTGTTTTTTATTGTGTTTAGACCCGTGGAAATTGAGCTGAATTTGGCCTATGAACACATACATTGGTTACATTAATGTTTATAGTATCACTAGTTGTAATGATCACTGTGTCTTCTTATTTGCGATGTTTGATCTAAATGGCTAAAAAAAATTTATGTATATGTGTTTCTACATATGTATATATGTACATATATGTCTTTATGTGTGTGTATGAGTACATGTGTGTATGTGTATGTGTATGTGTATGTGTATACATGTATGTTTGTATATGTATGTGCACACATGTGTGTGCATATGTGTGTGTTTGTATATGTGTGTATGTGTGTGTACATGTACATGTGTGTGTGTGTGTACGCATGTGTGTATGTATGTGTGTGTGCATGTGCGTATTTATGTGTGTGTATGTGCATGTATGTATGTGTATGCATGTATTTGTGCATGTGTGTATGTGTGAGTATATATGTGCATGAGTATATATGTGTATGTGTGGGTATGTATGTGTGTATGTATATATGTGTATGTGCACGTACACGTGTGTGTGAATGTGTGAGTATGTGTGTATGTATGTATGTATTTATGTGTGTATATATGTGTATGCATGTCTACATGTGTGAGTATGTGTGTATATATGTATGTATATATGTATGTATGTCTATGTATGTATGTGTGTATGTATGCATGCATGTATGTATGTGTATGTGTGTGAGTATGTGTGTATGTGTATGTGTCATTATGTATGTGTATGTGTGTATGAGTATATGCGTGTGCGTATGTATGTGTATGTGAGTGTATGAGTATATGTATATGTATGAGTATGTGTGTATGAGTGTATGTGTGTGTATGTATGTGTGAATGTGTGCATGTATGGGTGTGTATGTGTGTATATGTACATGTGTGTATGTATGTGTGTGTACATGTGTGTATGTATGTTTGTGTGTGTGTATGTGTGTATGTGTGTATGTGTGCATGTGTGTATGTGTGTATGTCTGTGTGTGTGTGCATGTTTATCTATGTATGTGTATGTGTGTATGTGTATGTGTGTATGTATGTATGTATGTATGTATGTATGTATGTATGTATTTGTATGTGTGTATGTGCGAGTATATGTGTGTGTGTATGTATGAGTGTATGTGTGTGTGTGTGTGTGAATGGGTGTATGTATGGTTATGTATGGTTATGTATGTATGTATGTATGTGTATATGTGTATGTATGTGTGTATGTAAGTGTGAATGTGTGTATGAGTGTATGTGTGTGTATGTATGTGTGAATGTGTGCATGTATGGGTGTGTATGTGTGTATGTGTGTGTGTATGTGTGTGTGTGTGTGTACGTGTGTGTGTGTATGTACATGTGTGTGTATGTATGTGTGTATGTCTGTATCTATGTATGTGTGCATGTATGTATGTGTGCATGTATGTGTGTGTGCATGTGTATCTATGTATGTTTATGTGTGTATGTGTATGTAGGTATGTATGTGTATATGTGTATGCATGAGTATGTGTGTGTGTATGTGTGTATGAGTGTATGTGTGTGTGTATGTATGTGTGAATGTGTATATGTATAGGTATGTATGTATTTATATGTATGTGTGTGTATGTATGTGTTTGTATGTGCATATGTATGTCTGTGTATGTATGTGTACATGTGTATGTATGTGTATATACTGTGTATGTATGTGTATGTGTATGTTTGTGTATATATGTATGTATGTGTATGTGTATGTGTATGTGTATGTTTGTGTATAGACTGTGTATATGTGTATGTATGTATGTAGGTGTGTGTATGTGTGTCTATGTATATGTGTATGTGTATGTTTGTGAATATATTGTGTATATGTGTATGTATGTATGTATGTATGTATGTATGTATGTATGTATGTGTGTGTGTTTGCATGTATCTATCTGCATGTATGTTTCTTTGTGTACATGCATGTGTGCATGTATGCATGTATGTATCTACATGTATGTGCGTGTGTCTGCATGTATGTATATGTATGCATGTTTCTGTGTCAACATGTATGTGTGTATATATTGCATATATATGTATATTTATATTTAAAGCTGGGTCCGATTGGCTTGACGTATATGTGCATGTGGGCATGTGTATCTAGGGGTTTGTAGATTCAGATTGCTTCTCAATAGTAGTTTGTCCACTAGGCAATAAAAGGACTAGATTATGGAAGTATTATTGAATAAAAGAGACCAAAAAAAGGGATACAACACCTGCTCAAGAACAAGTTCACATTGATGATGAAGTGGTCTCGATTCAGGAAAGAGAAGTAACTGGTCCCAGTTAATCCAAAAAAAAATTCTTTCGTATGGCCAATTTGACGGAGATGGATGAAGACACTCTTTTCGATGAGATTTCAGCTGAGGATATGGTACCAGAAAGCACATTAAAATTACACTCCAAAAAAAATTTGGGACAAATATTTTCAAGATAAATCTCTAATTGGAAGAGCACAATTGTTTGCAAATTTTTTTAAGAGAAAAGAAATGACCCTCGTTTTGGAGTTGTTGGATATTGATAACAAAAATAAAATATCAGAGGGATCAATAAATCAAATAGAGGTTGCAAATTTGCAAGAATCTCTGAAATGTATCAAGAGCACAAGTCGAACAACTGATTTAAGTGTTGCACAAAGAGCATTAATGACTAAGATAACTAGTAAGAAATTATCACAAAGAAGACAAACTCAAGCAAGTGCTCAGTTATTGAATGTGTCTACAAAAACTATCTAGAGATATATTAGGAAAAGAAACATGTTGGATGAGAATATTGAAAATAATTGGGTCAATATTTGCAGGGTTCCTTGAAAAGATAGAATTGCTGAAGATGTAAGCAGACTTGTTATTGAATACTAGACCAGTCACTCTTATGTTTCTTCCAATATAAGTGACACTATATAGATTAGAGATGAAGATGGTACAAAAATTGCACATCCAAAACAATTTATAGACACAACACCAAGCGAATTGTTTGAAGCATTCAAACAAGTATTTCTAGATGTCAAGATATGTTAAAGAATGTTTGAGAGATTACGACTGTGTTTTGTGAGTATCAATAAGGTACGTGAAAGTTGTTGTTGTTGAAATCACATTGAATTTCAGCTTCATCTCCAGTCATATAAAAAAGGCAAAGTCAGAAAGAAATCCAAATGTACTCATCCCTGCAAGTACAACATAGTTTGTGAAGTCTATTTTATGTGACAGATTAGAAGGTTTAGATGAATACAATGTGATAGATTGGTTGATTCATTGGATTAATTAGAATCACTTAATTGAATTGATTGAATTTAATTTGAATTGATTTGAATTTTCATTGGATTAATTAGAATTACTTAATTTATTTATTTGAATCACTTAATTGAATTGAATCACTTAATTGAATTGAATTAATTAATTGATTTGAATTGAGTTGATTAATTGATTTGATTAATTTGACTAATTCATTTGATTGATTTGAATCATGTAATAATATAATTGAATTAATTAATTAATTTGAATTGAGTTGATTAATTGATTTGATTTAATTTGACTAATTGATTTAATTCATTTTAATCACTTAATATAATATAATTGTATTAATTAATTTATTTGAATTGAGTTGTTTAATTGATTTGATTTAATTTGACTAATTCATTTGATTGATTTGAATCACTTAATATAACTTAATTGAATTAATTAAATGATTAAAATTCATTGGATTGATTAATTCATTGGATTGATTGATTCATTGGATTGATTAGAATCACTTAATTGAATTGATTTAATTTGATTGATTCATTGGTTTGATTTGAATTGATTTGAATCTTCATTGGATTGATTAGAATCACTTAATTAATTGTTTTGAATCACTTAATTGAATCACTTAATTGATTTGAATTGAGTTTATTAATTGATTTGATTTAATTTGATTAATTCATTCGATTGATTTGAAAAACTTAATATAACTGAATTGAATTAGTTAATTGATTTGAATTGAGTTGATTAATTGATTTGATTTAATTTGGTTGATTTGAATCACTTAATATAACTGAATTGAATTAGTTAATTAATTTGAATTGAGTTGATTCATTGATTTGATTGATTTGAATCACTTAGTATAACTGAATTGAATTAATTAATTGATTTTAATTGAGTTGATTAATTGATTTGATTTAATTTGATTAATTCATTTGATTGATTTGGATCACTTAATATAATTGATTTAATTAATTGATTGATTTGATTACAATCACTTAATTAAATGATTAAAATTCATTGGATTGATTAATTCACTGGATTGATTGATTCATTGGATTGATTAGAATCACTTAATATTAATTGATTTAATTCAACTAACTAGATCAAATCAACAATTAACAATTCAACTAACTAATTAATTGATTAATTGATTTAATTAATTAATTCAAGTAACTAAATCAAATCAATAATTGACAATTCAAGTAACTAATTGATTTAATAATTAAACTTATTAAATCAACAATTCAACTTACTAATATCAAGATTTATCATCTGCAATAACATGATCAATTCTATATGTAGCCTGAACTAATTATAAAAATATAATATGGGCTCATAAACACATGTAATAAACAAACAAGTAATCTCATCAAATAAGTGTCGGGTACATAAATAAACATGTGCAAGTGTCTCATATGTACATTTAATCTCATCAAACAAGTGTGAGATACATATAAGTAAAAAAAGGCACATGCACTCTACATATAATATCATCAAACAATGATCACATGCACATAAACTAGCTTGGTGGGCCCTCCACTAATCCATGTTCTGAATTCTCTCCCTGCACAAGAAAGTACATGTACACGTTTAGCACATGTATATAAATAAGCAAATGCAATATTATCTAACGATAAGTATGGAAATTTTACTTCAACATAAGTACATGCAATTTTACCTGGTCTGATCTGGGTAAGTATATATATGTATATATACACATATATATGTATATACATACATACATATATATATATATATATATATATATGATCCGGGTTCGTGGACCACATTTGAGTTCTTCATCTCAGATACATGTGGCCCATGAATGCTCTATTGGTGCACATGGTGGATCAGACCAGGTAAAATTGCATGTACTTATGTTGAAGTAAAATTTCCATACTTATCGTTAGATAATATTACATGTGCTTATTTATATACATATACATATACACACACACACATATATATATACATATATGTATACATATATATACACACACATATATATATATATGTATATATATATATGTATATACATATATATATATATATGTATATATATATATATATGTATATATATATATATACATATACACATATATATATACATATGTATACATATACATACATATGTATACATATACATATACATATGTATATGTATATATGTATACATATGTATGTATATGTATACATATACATATGTATACATATATACATATACATACATATGTATACATATATACATATACATATGTATATGTATATGTATATGTATACATGTATACATATGTATGTATATATGTATACATATGTACATATATGTATATATGTATACATATGTACATATATGTATATATGTATACATATGTACATATGTATACATATATACATACATATGTATACATGTATACATATACATATATATGTATACATATATATATCAATTTTGAAGTTAAAATCCACTATTTAAAAACAATTAAATAATATGACCTTACAAAAAGAAAGAAAAAAAACAATTTGTACTTGACTGTGACCATGTGCAGGAGTAGAAGGATGTTGTAGATCTCCTAATGTCTCTGATGTAGTAGGATGCTACAAATAATTAAATATTTAAATTGTGTTAACAATTTTGAAGTTGAAATCCACTATTTAAAATCAAATAAATGATATGACCTTATAGAAAAGATAATGTGTACCTCACAAGACTCAAAGGCTCTCCCAATCCTATTGATCTTAGATGGATGGAAAGACACGTCATCAATATCTAGATCCAGCGATGCATCCTCTAAATCATGTTTGAGCATACTAGTATAGTGACCATGAGATAGAGAAGGAGGTGTAAAAGTCATAGGCTGCAACGGTGTAGGTCTTGATGGATCAGGTGTCAGATCAAGTAGTGTAGGCCAAGGAGGAGGCATGGGATCAATATCAGTATGTGGTGGAGGGGTTGTAGGGTGCATTGGAACTCCCTCTTCTCTGCACATATCACCCTGAGATACTCTACCACCATTGTCTCTGTGTACTAGTCATCTCATCTGTGTCGGTATATCCTCGAGTGGGATCCCAAGAAGCAAAGAAAGAGTTGTATATGAATTGAATAAGTCACTGGACAATAATGCACTCATTCACTATAAAGGATCAACCTTTGTCAACCGTGCAGCGTCAAGTGGAGATGGTATGTCCACATTGGCATAAGGATTAGTTCCACTACTAGATGTCACATCTGTAGCCCACAGAATGATAGTCTGCGACTGTAAGGGATATTTGCCAACACGATTAGATATTATATGACAGACCTAAGTGATAACTCAATGATGAACGACTAGTACCAAACTGGTACTCAGAGGGGGGGGGTGAATCAGTACAAACACAATTATAGTCCAAAACCAGTTTGACAGCAAATACTCCAAACGACTGACAAACATGGATACTTGTTCAACACAGACTGCAACCAGTAAAGCCAAGAGTGTCTAAATCAAGCATTGACTGGTTGAACGCTTAGCTTTTCATTTAACTCAAAACAACACTACCATTTCACCCTCATGCATGAACAAGTAAACTATCATCTGATCGACACAATAGTTAGTTTAGTATGCTTTATAGATAGGCATAAAACACAGAACCATCATATGCTCAACAGGTAATAACAAAGCATCACAAGATAAAAGCATCACACATGACACACATATTTTTCACGTGGAAACCCAACTGGGAAAAACCACAGTGGGGATGAATACCCACAAGCTGCTTTTGAACTCTTTTGAAGTCTGCTCTATTAGGAGCCTTGTCCAGTTAAAGACATTACAATAGGTTCTGCTAGCAACCAATCCTGTTAGGGATCACCCGGTTAAGGGATGGCTATAATACCTGGTTAAGGGTTAAACCCAGTTAGGGATACCTTGTTAGAGGATTTATAGAACTCAATAGCTAAAGGATCTCCCGAGCTCTATAACTTCTCAGAACTCATTGACCTCGAGTTACCTGGTTAAGGGATTTGAATCAAGCCTGTTAAGACCACCCTGTTAGGGGATTTTGCATCAAGCCAGTTAAGGCTACCCTGTTAGGGGATTTCACTATTGGTATTTTGGTATGGTTTTGTCATTGATGTCAACACCTACTAAATACACCTACTTTGGAGATCCAACAACATTCACCGGCAAACAGTAAACTGTGCAACAGTTACTGGTATATGGTTCACCGGCAAGATATATTGTTCACCGGTACCTAGAATGACATAGAAGACACTTGGTAATGTCGAAGACATCATGTGGACACTTTATTTTGAAGTAATAATCATTGATATATTCTTATTTGCATATTTGCTTTTACTGGCAAATAGGTCCAGGTTATCTAGGGTTACACCAGTAGGTTTATCTTTTCCAGATCAACATGGCACGCTATAGAGATGATTTATTATTGTTGTAAATGCATTAACCCGAAATGTTTAATCGGTTATTGCATCGGATATTATATTATTTGTAAAATATTTTTATTGTAATATCTTGTAGAGCCGATCTACTAAAATTGGTCTTAGGGTATGGTATAAATGTAAGATCCTATTTGTAAGATCAAGTGTGGAATGCGAAAAAGATTTGAGTGAAGATATATGCAAGATCAAGTGGAGGTATACACAAAGGCATCATCTGAAGGTGAAGTTAGGTTTTTGTAGAAGCATATCAACATTACACTGGTACTGAATTCAGCATATGAAGATGCGATTTTGTACAGTACATTCTTATTGGATTTAACCATCCAACTGTAGTCAGTGTGACTCCCATTTGTGATTGAGTAGTGAGCTCTAGGCTGTTGGCCTTTCTGCATGTGCAGACCCCTCTTTGTATACTTACTATCTGTAGTAGTATCATCTGATTGTGGGTAAGGTTTCCCACCATGGTTTTTTCCCTTACAGGGTTTCCACATACAAATATTGGTGTCATGTGTTGTGGATGACTTTGTGTTTATGTTTCATGCATTAATTCTTACCAGTATAGCAATTTACTATTAACACTATTTACCGGCATACTTAACTGGTTTACCGATATTAAGCATTAAGTTGGTTAATAAGTTTTTGGTTTGAATTTATTAGACAACTGATTCACCCCCCCGTCACATTTGTCTCTGGGACCTAACAATTGGTATCAAAGCTTAGTCCTCTTTTTATAGAAGTTTAACAACTTGAGGAGATCCAGTGTCTACTAATTATTTCAGAAAGGATAGTCCTAAACTTGATGGAACCAACTATGGGATATGGAAAATCAGAATGGAGACATATCTGGGAAGTTACTAAGAATGGTTATACTGCTGTTGTAGCTGGTCAGACTGCTCCAACTACTTTAGCTAAAGATGAAGAAAATGATTGCAAAGCAAGAGAAGCACTCTTGAGCGCATTATCAGATCAAAAAATCATGGGATTATCAGATAGGTCTACTGCTAAAGCTATTTGGGATCATTTGAAAACACTGAATGAAGGAGATTCCATAGTCAAAATTGCAAAACTTGAAAGCTTCCAAGTCAGGTATGAACATCTGAAAATGGAAGAAGATGAAAGGATTTCTGCTTTTATGGAGAGAGTAAATGAAATTGTTTTGGGTATCAAATGTTGTGGAGGAACCTTGTGTTGTCTTCAAAATCTGATTCCCTTTAACATCTTTAGAATAATATGTTTAAACTCTGTGCAGAAGAGACATTAAAGATAAGGAAATTCTCAAGAAAACATATGACAAGGTTTGATTGAACCTTCTACACTTCGGACTTACTCAAAGCCTAGGTGGGTATACCTTTGTGAATTAAATTCACACTTTCTAACATAAACCCATAGCAAACCAGTCCAGAAAACCAGTGGATCTATTCACCTTGAAATCAACTGAAAACAAAAAATGGAAATTGTACTTAAATTTAGCATTTCGATCAACAAAGTATGCAATAAACAACTTCAATTAATACCAGTGCCTTATCCAAGGTCACAGAGTCATCTAAACTCAAATAAACTCCTCAAACAAGACATCTTTATGCTTCCCGTCGGCTTGGTTTCTATTAAACCTTCTATATGCATGACACATACAAGAATTCAAACATTCCAAACTAAGCTATGGTCCTCAAAATTCAAAATTCCTTCCAAAGAGTTTACTAGTATGAGTGATCCTGCCTCTTTAATTTCCCTCCTAAAGAGAAAAGCTAACGAACACTTATACTAAAATTGCTTTACAATTCCATTCAAATAGAACAACCCTGGATTATTCAAAATGAAAACAGTAAACAAATTTGTGAACAAACTTGAAGCCAACACAAAGATTTACTCAAAACCGATGGTCTGTATATTGATATTTAGTCCAAGAAACATTATAGGAAATTTTGATTCTCCATTAGACTTAGAAAAGTTCAGATAAATTTCTGCAACGTTTTCTTACAATTTTTGCGATCTCTTTTCCTCTAGTCCTAGTATCCATTTATAACAACATGGATGCACAAAGCTTCGGACATCTCGAGGAGAGTTTGTTACAATCATTTCTTTCAAAATAAAGAGGTTACAAACTTTTCGCAAAAAACAGTTACAAGCTCTTTTTAGCCTCTGCAGTTTCTTCAACAGGCTATTCGGTTGCAACCTCTTCTATCTTTTCAGGGGTGCTCTACAACTGTTCTGGATCATGGGTGGCATATTTAGTTGCCCACTCACTATATATCTCTTCTATTGGCCATGAGAAATTAATCACATTATCTTTAGTTTTAGTCAACCTTTTCCAAGAATTTCTCATTTTGTTGACTTCTGGATTGAGAAAACCATAATGTGATTTATTTTTCTCTATCTCTTGTATTGTCACAACGAAGAAAGAAGCATCATCAAGATCAATAATTCCTTTAACTCTTGCTGATAACTTAGCTTCTATCTCCTTAAGCCATATTTGTTTGTCTTTTAACTGATCCGGGTTAGCAAAAACTCCTGGGAGCAACTCAAAAACTTGATCAATGTACTCCTTCTTGCACAAATTAACCTTCCTATTCACATTATCCACCTCTGCTACCAATTGTACTAAGACTTTAGCGACATCAGAAGTGGATTTGATGATGGGATTGGCTCTTGCTTCATCGTAGGATACACACATGAACTCCAGATCTTACTCCCTAGGCCTCCATCTATCAAAAATAGGTGTCAAAATGGCCTTATCTCTCCTGAGCTCATTCCATATTTTAATAATTTTACCTACATTGTTGTAGAGAAATGAGGCATTTATTGTATCTGCAAAACTGGAAATTGTAGCCCTTACCCTCTCCTCATAATTCTTTGCATATAAGGCCTGAGCCTGTTTCAAATTTTTCAATTCTTGAGGGGTAATTTCAATCATCTGAGAGCTGGAGGGTGCTAGAGATGGTGGAAACTCAATGATAGGGCTCGAAGGTGGAGGCCTTTCACGAGAAGAGGAAATCATCAATGTTGAAGACTCACCTTGAAGGTATTGTCCAGTCAACTGGCTCTCTAATTTGGCAATGATGCTATCCTTACCTCTTACCTCCTCCTTGGCATTGTTATAAGCCTTCAAAACTATTTCCAACTTAATTTGGAGGGCCTCCTTCTCTTTGGCTTCCTTCTTCGCTACTGCAACACTAAATTTTGTAGTCTCTGACACAGTGCTAGCAGCCTCTACTATCCCTGTACTCTGCACTCTCTTCACCATCATTCCACCAAGGTAACTTGACCCTAGGGTGTCCTTGCTTTTCTTACTCTCATTTCTCTTGATAGACCACATGACGAGTGCAGCATTATCCTTATTGAAAGTGACCCCCTCCATAGGTTTAGTCTCTTTCTTTATTGCATCTAATACCAAGGCATCTGCAATATCCCATTTAGGTAAGATAAGCACTCCAGCTTGTGCTACCATATCTCTTCCTTGCTCAGGGGTGATGGTTTTGAATTCTTCCATCATCTCTTGCTTTATTTCCTCTTCCACGAGGGTTGGATCTTTATTGGGCTGCTCAGCCTTTCTTGTTTCACATCTAGCATTATATTTATCTATGTGCTGCTTCCATATAAACTGCATGAATGCTTCTGATGTGACAAAATTGTTAGCAGCTAGAAAGGCACTACTTGCTTGCTTTATCTCAGGATCCCACTCCTGGCCTTTAAGTTCAATGGAGGTGATATCCATTTTAGTAGCAATGGGTTCTTCTGGCATCCCTTCCTCCACTTCATCATAAGTGTATGCAATTTCCCCTAGACTACCCAACTATAGGAGTTGCTCAGTTGCTGCTTGCTCATTTCCTATATGGATAGGGGATTGGGATGGGGAATACAAAGGTGTATCTGATTGCATTTCTTTTCCCACCCTTTGCTTCTTTGGGCTCTCTTGGATGTCAATGACATCTTATATCTTCCTCTTTCCTTTGGAGGTAGAGGGCTCCCCTTTTGTAGGCACCTGCACACTATAACTGGATTTCTTATGCAATGTGTAATCACCAGGAGGGATTGCTTTGCTGGAAGCTAACCTACTTAGGATTATTCTTGCCTTTTCAGGGTTGCTCTTGATTACAACTTCCCTATTCTCCTTCAGTGTCTGCATCACATCTTCAAAACAAACAATCAAAAACTTTATTTTCTCTTCCAATGGGAAAAAGATAAACAATGGGTCATAGCTAGCATCAAACTGATGCACAAAATCCAAGGCTTTCTTATAAGCCACCCACTTATCTTTCCTTAGCTCCTGCTCATCTAGATCAAACTCATTTCTGATGAGGTCTTCAAGAAACTAGAATTGATGAGGCCTACCTTTGCATGCTAGCTTCTTCCTAAACATACCTTTGAAGAAGTCCTCTGGATCAGCACACCTGGACACTGCAGTGGACAAATGATAAGGTTTGAGGAAATCCTCAAAGCAATTCTAGCCTCCGTTTGTTATTACAAATTAGTGGGCTATGGTAGCTGTAGGGAAAATAGTTCCTTTACCCCTACCTATCAAGTCTGCCTCTTGTAAGCCACCAATCTATCTAAGGATCTCTGCGATTCCTACTTTGAGAGGGACCTGGTAAGGTAACAAAAATGGGGTGCCTCTGAAACCAAAAACTTTGAAAAACTGTGGAGACTGGATATAAATAAATGTCACCCCAGTTATGAACAATTTTTATATTCTCTGCGAATTCTTTTGGTCCTATGAATTCCATAAGGACCTTGGGGATTCTTGGGTTATCAGAGCTGAGGAGAGTCCTTATTTTGGATGCAAAATATTTATCAAACTTAAAAAAACTGGCATCCTCTCTATCCCATGACAACACAGTACTCCATAATTGTACTGACATTTTTTCTCCTTCCTTCTCCTTAACTAGGTCTAGTCCACTGGCAAAGTAATCACCACCTTTGAAGAGAAAAAGATGCATTAGGAGTGAGTACCATCCGAAAGGCCTATCCACCTTTCCATTCTTGATTCCTATCAACCCTCCATAGATAGCATCATCAATAAAAGAGGCATAATCAAATGTGATTGTAAGAGAAGGATTCCGAATCTGGGCAATCATTAACAAGTAATGATTCAAGATATTTTCTTCAGCATCTTCTCCCAAAACTTGGCAAAGTGCCCAATACATCCCTTTAGCCCTCGAGTGAACATGCTTAATGAAAAGGGCTCTTGTGTGTTGGGTCCTACAACTGTTAACCCTCCTATTTTCACAAAAAAGTCCTTGAGAGGCCCATTCCTGAGATGACTCCTCTGTGCACCGTAAATTTGGGCTAATGATGTGAAATTTATAGGTTCTAGGAAGTTTGTGAACTCATTAAGCCCAAATGCTGTCCTAAACTCTTCAGCATTAATTTCAACAAGGGTTTTCCCATTTACAGCCCAAATGCTTCTTGTGACTGGATCATAGTTGAACACAATTTGGGTCAGCAAATTTGTGTCCATGAATAACCCTAGGACTACTAATTTCCCAACATCTAATTCCCAGATACTGTTTTGCGGGGCAGGAGAATTTCTCATTCCGAATCCAACTTTTAACAACCCCAACCTAGACAGTCCAACCTGTGGGTCTCTCAACCAATTACCCTTGTCATATAATCCTTCTCCTATCTTTAGACGGGGAGCGTTGGGCATTGGCTCTTTTGCCTTTGATGCCTGATTAGTTGATGACATCAACTGTTCTAAAAAATCATCACAAACACTCTTTTCTAAATAGTTAACTTTGCCAGAATATTCTCTTTTAGGAGCCATTTTGAAGATGCAAGAAATGAATGCCGCTCTTAAACAATTTTGCTACGAATCAATTATCTTATTTAGAACACTACACAAGAATTGCTACACAAAAATATGAGAGAACCTGTTCTTTTCTTGAAGGAATTTGCTCTGCAACTGAACTGACTTGCTTTGAATATGAGGAAAATAACTCTGTGTCTGCTCTTCTGCAAAATCCTTTAAAAGATATCTTCACTCGGTTGATAGGAAGTCAAATATTTGTACTTAGGGCCTTAACTATAACATTGATTCCACATGCTCCGGCCGTCCCTTCAAAATTGAATTCATACGAGAATTTGTATTTTTTGCTCTGACGGATCACAACATTCCTCCAAGTGTTTCATTTTGCTCTTTCGCTATTTCGTGAAGCATAACTATCTAGCAACTTGGTCGTGCGAAATAACGCCAACCGTTCGATCAAAAGAAACTTGATCGAGCATTAGATTAACTGATGGCTTTGGCTTTGCTCTGGGTCCCGCTTTTCTATTGGTTATATAATACCATGTGGCGTCCAACCATTGGCCTTAAAATTCCCTTCGCATTCCACTTGATATCGGCCATGTGTCTTTCTTTCATACTGTCGGTTCCACCTTGGCGGGCCCACACTTTCTTCTTAGACCACATGTCATCATGACACGTGGATGGCTCGCGTTCACTCTCGCTATTTCACGAGGTATAAAGGACGAGCATCTTACCCTTGTGAAATAGCGTGGGCCGTCAGATCATCTCTTAAGTTGATCGGATTTTAATCCTCTGAAAAGGCTCTCCGGAGGGGTGGGCCCTCTGACTCATCGTGAACACTTGGCACCTAGTCACTTTTGGAGCTGACTTGTCACTCTGTTATATGCCAAAAGGAAACCATGGGGCCCCACTTTCTTCTTAACAGCTATATCCTCCAGGTCATCATCATGACATGTGGACGGCTCGCGTTCACTCTCGCTATTTCGCGGGGTATAAAGGATGAGCATCTTACCCTTGTGAAATAGTGCTGGCCGTCGGATCATCTCTTAAGTTGATAGGCTTTTAATCCTTTGAAAAGGCTCTCAGGAGGGGTGGGCCCGCTGACTCATCATGAACACCTGGTGCCTAGTCACTTTCGGAGCTGACTTGTCACTCTTTTATATGCCAAAGGGAAACCACGGGGCTCCAGTAAATTATTAACAGTTGTACCTAAAGGTCATCTCTTCTTGCAACTTGACTCACCTCTAGGGCCCACCTTTTAGCCTTTAATCATGACCCGCTAACTGTTGTGACTTTGTGGTGTGTGCCACCATTTTACTCGCTGTCAACAACCAGCTGGACCGTCTATGTGGCATGCCATGTGGTTTTTGCAACTTCGCTAGTTTTAAATTACGTGCAACTTCGCCTAGTGAAATAACGCGAGCCGTATATCCATCCGTGAGATGCGCACTAGTTACTGGGCCTGACAACTTTAGAAGAAAAACATACAAGGCATAAATTTTTTGATTAATTAACATAACCGCCTAGGCAAACTACAAAGGTGGGACACTTCCTACGACCCCACGACCCATTACTTAAGTGAATAAAGTAATGAAAGATTAGAAACCAGAGGGTTTAAAACGAACATGAGGATCTAAAATCACAACCCTTAAACCCTTGAGGTCTAGAATAAAGCTAAAGCATTTTGAACGACACCTTATTCAAAAATTCAACAAAACATAGCCAATCATGGGAAAAGAAAAGCCCATTTTTAACCAGTGATAACAACAGCTCTGACTGGGGATGGTTGATCGCAAGGTCAACACAAGAAAACTCAGAAACTCTGGAGAAACAGACCAAAACCGAAAAGCAGGAAAGGAACAAAATATGTACAAACAAAGGACCTACCGTGCATGGACATTAAGAGAAATAATGCTTCAGGAATTGTCCATGCACTAGAAATTCCTGCATTTCATCATCCATATTCTTCAAGAAATATGAATCCTTACCATTTAAATCACAGACGACAAAAGGGCCAATCCATAGTGATTCAAATTTCTTATGCTTTCCCTTATCCTATCCTTTTGCATTCCACTGAAGAACCATGTTATCAATTTGAAACTTCCTTAGTGATGTCCTTTTATCAAAAAGATACTTTGACTGCAACTGGATCTTCTGATTTTTCTTATGGGCAGAAGTCCTAAGCTCCTCCATTTCTACAATTTGGATCATTTTATTTTCCATTGGTTCAGATACCTCCATGTCCTCATTCTGCAAAAACTTATACACTGGAAGAAGGTTATTTACCAGCAATCTAGCTTGGGCACCATAAACTAATTCAAAAGGTGACATTCCAATGGATTTCTTAACTGTTATTCTATCTGCCCACAGAGCTAACTTCAACTTTTGATCCCAAGATCTTTTATTTTCTTCTAAGATTTTCTTGATGATATTCAATAGGATTTAATTGTTAGATTCTGCTTGTCCATTCCCTTGAGGGTGATAAGGTGAAGAGTATGACATGAGTATATCGTGACTGGTACAGAAGCCTACAAACTCTTCTGATCTGAAACACATGGCGTTATCCATCACCAATTTTGCAGGTGTCCCAAATCTAGTTACAATATTATCCATCAGGAAATCAATGACGATTTTACTAGTAGCTCTTCTTGTAGGGATGGCTTCTATCCATTTGGTGAAATAATCAGTGGCCACTATGATCCATCCATGACCTCTCCCTGACTTCTCAACAATTTCTCCAATAAAATCAATGCCCCACTGAACAAAAGGAGCTTCTACAGAGACTGGATTTAGGGGTAAGGCTCCTTCATACTTGAGCTTGGATGAGAATCTTTGACATGGATCACATCTCCGAACATATGTATGAGTATCTTTAAATAAGGTGGGCCAATAATACCCAGCCCGGATTATCTTACCAGTAGTAGTCTTAGAAGAGTAGTGACCTCCACATACTCCATCATGCATTTCAGTCAACGCCTGTTTAGCTTCAAATTCATCCAAACACATTAGTAACTCTCCATCTCTTTTTCTCTAGAAAAGATCACTCTGAATGAGCACATATTTTTGGGACTTAAGTTTCAGAGTTCTTTTCTGACTATATGTCATTTCTTCTGGGAATGTATCACCTCTCAAAGTTTGGATTATCTCCGTGTACCAAGGTTGCCTCTCAATACTAGTGACCAAAGCATCTCTAACCTCAACATTGTGTATTTCTACATTCATGAGATTTGACTCAGTCATAAGCTTAGCCAAACCTAAACCTCTCACCAATTTGGTGATCTTTATCTCCAAGTTGAATTCCTGAATTCTATTAATCCATCTGCATCTCTTTCCAGTAACCTCAGACTGAGACAAAATATCTTTAACTGCAACATGTGGGACATAGACAATGATATTTGCATTCACTAAAAATGGCCTAAAAGCCTTAACAACTTTAACTAGGGCATAAGCTTGTTTCTCCATGGTTTCATATTTTAGTTTTGCCGCCTACAAAGACTTACTGTAGAAGGCTATGGGATGTTCATATCCTTTATTGTCCTTTTGTAATAATATTGTAGCCACCGTATGATATGAAGCAAAAGAAAACAGAGAAAAAGGCTTACTATAATCAAGGGATTTCAACACTGGTGCCTCCTGGATTGCCTTCTTAATCTCAGCAAAAGCTTTTGAAACTTCTTGATCCCAATGAAATTTTGTATCCTTCTTAAGTAATTTGATGATAGGCTTCACTATCTCTGCAAAGTTTGCAATGAATCTTCTGACAAAATTTACTTTACCTAAAAAGGATTGGATACCTTTCACATTTTTAGGTTCAGACACCTTATTGATTGCTTCAATTCTCTCAGGGTCTATTCTTACCCCCTCCTTGGAAACTATGTGTCCCAATAACTTTCCTTCAGTGACCCCAAAATGACATTTCTTGGGATTCAGTGATATGCCAAATTCCAAGGCTTTATTGAACACCTTCTCTAGATGTCCACAATGATCATCAGCTTTCTTAGAGAAACAAGTAAGGTCATCTTGATACACCACAATGATGATGTTTATGAATTCTTTGAAAGCTACATCCATAGCTCTCTGAAATGTAGCTCCTGCATTTTTTAATCCAAATGGCATTCTCACATATACATCAGTTCCCCATGGAGTAGTGAAAGCTGTTTTAAACTATTCAGACTCCTTTACCAACACTTGATTATATCCTGAGAAACCATCCATCATGGATAAAAGATCACATCATGTCACTCTTTGTAGCATGGCTTCCATATTTGGGGATGAATAATTATCTTTCAAGGAAGCAACATTTAGATTCCTAAAATCTGCACACAATCTGATGTCTCCATTCTTCTTCCTTACTGGGACCAAATTGGAGACCCATGAAGAATGCCTTATTGGTTTAATAATCCCCCCTTCTCTCAATTTGGTCAACTCTTGTTGCATTTTAGTTTCTAACAAGGGATTGATAGGTCTCTGTTTCTGTCTGAAAGGCTTAGCATCTAGAAGTAAAGGAATTTCATGCTGAAAAAGATCTTGTCTATATGCCTTTAGGTCTTCATAAGACCAAGCAAAGATATGCTTATACCTTTTCAATAAATTAATAAGGTTAATCCTGACATGAGGGGGTAATTTCTTTCCAATATATACCAACTTAGGGGATGATTCTGTCCCCAGGTTTACCTCCTCTAACTCTTCCAACTTGGTGGTAGACTGCTGATGTAAATGACTATCATTATAACTAAACATGCTCTCCAGCTCTACTAGCCCTTTAGGTATTTCATTGGTTTCCAACTGGACAACATCATTTCCAAACACTGTCTCTCTATTGTCTACCACTTCCACCAACGCATTACAATCAATATTTTGTCCATCATAATCATCAACACATTGAATAAACCTAAGAATGTCTTCATCATCAGCAAAAACTTGCCAATTGTACACATTATCAGGAATAGCAGGCCTAGATTTTATTTCCACAGTAGAAATACCGGTTAGCATTGCATCATCATTTTTCAAAGCAACATTAGCTAGGAAATCTGCCATAATATTTTTTGTTCGCTCTATCCAATTGATAGAGGAAGCTTTAAAATGCTCAATAACATCCCAAACAACATGCTTATACTGTTTTAATCTATCATTTTTGGATGCATATTTAGATCTCACCTGAGAGACAACCAATTCTGAATCCCCCATTACTTTCAACAGTTGGATTCCATGCCTTTTTGCAACCTCAAGTCCTAGCAATAGGGATTCATACTCTGCAGTATTATTTGTGCACTGGAATGCCAATAAAAATGAGTATTTAAAAGTTATACCTGACGGGGACACAAAAAGAACCCCTGCTCCAAATCCTTCTTTGGAGCAAGCTCCATCAAAATACATTTGCCACAACCCATATTGTTGTGCTTGTAGCTCAACTACAATTGGGTCAGTATTCTTCAATTGAGGTGAAATTGGTTCAAGTCTAAAATTATCTAAATCTACATCAATCATACAATTAAGCATACTAGGGTCTACATTTTCAATTACCCTAGGAGCTCGTGGTTCTCTGTATAATTTGACCTGATTACCACCAATAGGAATGGTACCATAAGATAAGTCCAGTTGAACATTTCCCCCTACTGCTGCTGCCCATTGTCTGAAAAGTAACATACCATAGTGGGGTTTAGTGTCAGTAACAATAACATCCATTTTGTAAGTGGCTTCAGGAAATGCTGCTATTTTTACTTCTACATCTTTCATTGTACCTATCATAGGTACTTCTTTGTTATCCATGGCATAGCATTTCCCATACACAGTGGTTACTGACAACCCTAATTCTTTCATAACACTATAGGGCATTACATTAGCAGCAGCTCCTAAATCTATCATGCAGTTTTTAATCAACCAGTTATTGACTAACAAAGTAACATAGAAGGGATCTACCTGAGAAGGCTCCTGAGTGATAGTGGTTCCAACATAAACCTCTGGGGTTTGGAACTCTTGATCCTTTCCAACTTTAGCTAAACCAGTGGGTAATATTGTGTCACTATCAGATATACTAGAGAATAAAGACAAAGCTGCATCCTTATGTTCTTTAATCTTTAGCAATTCTACTAATGGAACAGTGACTTTCATTTGAGTTAAAGCTTGGGCCATATCAAATGTAGAATTATTGCATTTTTCAGTATTAACCCTAACCTTTTTTGTTTTGAGTTGACTTGCTTTTCTTACTGTCTCTGCTCCTTGTACATCACCAACATTTTTATCATCTTTGCCTTTAGGTACATCTTTAACTTGTTCCTCTTTGTCTTGACTGACCTTAGGAAAAGTAGTAACACTGCTTGATGCCCCATTTTTTGTGACTTCTTTTACAAATACGGAACCTGACTCACCTTGATCAGTGTCTCTCTTGGTGCTTCTCAGATTATAGTTATGTTTTGCTTTGGCAATTGCAGCTTTAGTGAGATTTCTAACTTCTTCCTCACTAGGCCTTCTAAGATGAACCTCTTCATCTTCAATTGTAACCACATTCAATGTAGGATGCCAACCTAGGGCTAACTATCCTTGCACTAACTTTTCATTATCCAGTACATCACTCTATTCACTTTGCACAGATTCCTCATCACTTTCTATGATGGTTTCAAACATATTAATATCAGGCTCTGCTTTTGGTCTCATAGATTCTTCTAGAGCTTGAGCCACTGCACATTGATGAGGGGAATGTGGTCCATCACAAGCAATACACCAAGGAGTACTTTCTATATTGTGAACAGTTTTCCCTTTCAAGGGATCCGGTGTGTCTTGACTTTGGGTAATTTTGGGCTTCTCAATTTGGGGTTTGCCATCCTTACAATTGGTATTATAGGGCATGTCATGTAACCTAGGGGGTCTATCTTGCCAGTTATAATGAGGTTTATCATTTTTGTTAACCTTGGCAGTCAAATCTTTCATGGCAGTAACCAATTTCTTTATTTTGTCATCCTCTTTAGCAACTTTATTGGGTTGTTGTTTGGTTTCTTGCCATAATCTACCATCAGTCCTTCTTCCTAATTTTCCAGATGCTTTTCTGTTACTTTCTACATTTATGGCAATTCTAAAAGCATCTCTTAGGTTATGGGGATTTTTATCTCTCAAGATATAGGCCATTTTGGAATCAAATGCATTGTAATATGTATTAAGACACCTATTATCATCTAGCCTCATCACTTGATACAATTTGTGCATGGCTTTCTGGAATCTGGCATTGAAATCAGTGACCATTTCATTTTCAGATTTTCTAATATTGTTGAACTCATTTAGCATGAAACTCACATTAGTCTTGTCACCATACTACTCTTGAAAACAATTTTTAAAATCTTCCCATGAACCTATACTATTTACTGGAAGACCTCTGTACCAATCTCTTGCATCATCAACTAGGGATTGAACAAACAGTTTCATAATAACATCTTCATCTGCTATCTCATAATCATTTATTAAATCCCCAAAAGATTTCAGATGTTCCTCAGCACTAATTGCATTATTCCCAGCAAATTTAAGGAGTTTGTCTCTTAGCTTAGTGGGAACATGATTTGGATATCTTGGGATCCCATCAAAAAATAATTGTCTATATTGTTCCAGATTGATTGGCCTTCTTTGAAAAGGGGTAATAGCACTGTTATTTCCCATGGTCATTTTAGCTTTTGGGATTGGAGATTGAGGTGCTGGGGTGTACTGCTTATTCATAGGTAGTTGGCTTACCGAGGCAATATTAACCTGTACTGCAGGTTGAACATTAACCTGAGGAAAGGAAATGTGTTGGGGATTAGGCTTGCTAAGATCTTCTGATGAGAATGTAATAGGGGGAGCCTTTAAGTAATTAATCTTTCTTTTTACTTCTTGATTTTCTACTTCTAACTCAGCCTTTTCCAGTTCCATTTGGAGATCTTCCTTTTCCTTCCTCATCCTTTCCATCTCTCTCTCATGTGCTAGAATCCTATGAGAAATCTCTTCTGCAGTTTTAGATTCTATTCCATCATCTACCCATTTCTGTTTTCCTTTATCTAAATTGGCTTTAGGAAGCTGGGAGTCATTAGATACTTCCCTAATTGGCTGGGCTACTGATTTACAAGCTTGTCTAGTTTTAGGGATTAGGATTTCCCTAATCACAGGGCCTTCCTCATCACTTTTTTCCTTTTCCTTAGCAAGCATTTCAAGACCAGCTATCTGTCTAAGAAGCCTATCTCTTTCAATTAATTTGGCTTTAACTTCCTTCTCCTTATTTGCCTCCTTTTGGGCTCTTAGGGAGATTAAATGATGAACTCTTTTATTTAAATCTTCAATCTCTTGAGACATTTTATCCTCATCAGGGAAGTTTTCTTCAGAGTCTGATGCATTAACTTGATCTATGTCAATCAGAATAATGTTCCCATCAATTGTCCTAGGAACAGAATGCCTAATTGCATTTGAACTGGTTCTATCTTTTGCAGAAACACTAAAATGAGATAGATCTTGATTTAAAGTAGGTGCATCATCAATATTTCCAAAAAATCCCAAATGAAAACCTAAGATATCATGCTCTGAATCTCTGGAAGAAGAATTAGACTTTGCATAAATAGGTCGGTCAAGCATCTTACCAGTATTATTGTTTTTCTACACCAAGCAACATTTGATGGCTCATGCAACACGGATCTCTTCTGGCCTCTCCGTGACTATTCTGGCAGACCTTTTTGCAAATTTTCATGAGGATGTTTCTTCATGAATGATCTAGTGTTTTTTGCTCCTTGCATCTTGCTTGTCTTCCTTTCAGAAAGATTTGTATCTCACAAGGACTGGTTCAAAGTAACAGAGTCACCACCCACGGAACTATGGGAATTATGAAAACAAGTAGTCTTATCCACAAACACAATAATTTTCTTTACAAGCTTTCAAAACAGATCTATGCTTATATCTTTATTGTAACTTTCCCCAGCAGAGTCGCCACTTTTGTTGTCTTCAAAATCTGATTCCCTTTAACATCTTTAGAATAATATGTTTAAAATCGGTGCAGAAGAGACATTAAAGATAAGGAAATTCTCAAGACAACATATGACAAGGTTTGATTGAACCTTCTACACTTTGGACTTACTCAAAGCCCAGGTGGGTATACCTTTGTGAATTAAATTCACACTTTCTAACATAAACCCACAGCAAACTAGTCCAGAAAACCAGTGGATCTATTCAACTTGAAATCAACTGAAAACAAAAAATGGAAATTGTACTTAAATTCAGCATTTCGATAAACAAAGCATGCAATAAACAACTTCAATTAATACCAGTGCCTTATCCAAGGTCACAGAGTCATCTAAACTCAAATAAAACTCCTCAAACAAGACATCTTTATGCTTCCCATCGGCTTGGTTTCTATTAAACCTTGTATATGCATGACACATACAAGAATTCAAACATTCCAAACTAAGCTATGGTCCTCAAAATTCAAAATTCCTTCCAAAGAGTTTACTGGTTTGAGTGATCCCGCCTCTTTAATTTCCCTCCTAAAGAGAAAAGCTAACGAACACTTATACTAAAATTGCTTTACAATTCCATTCAAACAGAACAACCCTGGATTATTCAGAATGAAAACAGTAAACAAATTTGTGAACAAACTTGAAGACAACACAAAGCTTTACTCAAAACCGATGGTCTGTATATTGATATTTAGTCCAAGAAACATTATAGGAAATTTTCATTCTCCATTAGACTTAGAAAAGCTCAGATAAATTTCTACAGCCCTTTCTTACAATTTTTGCGATCTCTTTTCCTCTAGTCCTGGTATCCATTTATAACAACATGGATGCACAAAGCTTCGAACTTCTTGAGGAGAGTTTGTTACAATCATTTCTTTCAAAATAAAGAGGTTACAAACTTTTCGCAAAAAACAGTTACAAGCTCTTTTCAGCTTCTACAGTTTCTTCAAAAGGCTATTCGGTTGCAACCTCTTCTATCTTTTCAGGGGCGCTCTCCAACTATTCCGGATCATGGGTGGCATATTTAGTTGCGCACTCACTATATATCTCTTCTGTCGGCCATGAGAAATTAATCACATTATCTTTAGTTTTAGTCAACCTTTTCCAAGAATTTCTCATTTTGTTGACTTCTGGATTGAGAAAACCATAATGTGATTTAATTTTCTCTATCTCTTGTATTGTCACAATGAAGAAAGAAGCATCATCAAGATCAATAATTCCTTTAACTCTTGCTGATAACTTAGCTTCTATCTCCTTAAGCCATATTTGTTTGTCTTTTAACTGATCCGGGTTAGCAAAAACTCCTGGGAGCAACTCAAAAACTTGATCAGTGTACTCCTTCTTGCACAAATTAACCTTCCTATCCACATTATCCACCTCTACTGCCAATTGTACTAAGACTTTAGCGACATCAGAAGTGGATTTGATGATGGGATTGGCTCTTTCTTCATCGTAGGATACACATATGAACTCCAGATCTTGCTCCCTAGGCCTCCATCTGTCAAAAATAGGCATCAAAATGGCCTTGTCTCTCCTGAGCTCATTCCATATTTTCATAATTTTACCTACATTGTTGTAGAGAAATGAGGCATTTATTGTATCTGAAAAACTGGAAATTGTAGCCCTTACCCTCTCCTCATACTTCTTTGCATATAAGGCCTGAGCCTGTTTCAAATTTTCCAATTCTTGAGGAGTAATTTCAATCATCTGAGAGCTGGAGGGTGCTGGAGATGGTGGAGACTCAATGATAGGGCTCGAAGGTGGAGGCCTTTCAGGAGAAGAGGAAATCATCAATGTCGAAGACTCACCTTGATGGTATTGTCCAGTCATCTGGCTCTGCAATTTGGCAATGATGCTATCCTTACCTCTTACCTCCTCCCCAGCATTGTTATAAGCCTTCAGAACTGTTTCCAACTTAATTTGGAGGGCCTCCTTCTCTTTGGTTTTCTTCTCTGCTACTGCAACACTAAATTTTGCAGTCTCTAACACAGTGCTAGCAACCTCTACTACCCCTATACTCTGCACTCTCTTCACCATCATTCCACCAAGGTAACTTGACCCTAGGGTGTCCTTGCTTTTCGTACTCTCATTTCTCTTGACAGACCACATGACGAGTGCAGCATTATCCTTATTGAAAGTGACCCCCTCCATAGGTTTAGTCTCTTTCCTTACTGCATCTAATACCAGAGCATCTGCAATATCCCATTCAGGTAAGATAAGCACTCCAGCTTGTGCTACCATATCTCTTCCTTGCTCAGGGGTGATGGTTTTGAATTCTTCGATCATCTCTTGCTTTATTTCCTCTTCCACCAGGGCTGAATCTTTATTGGGCTACTCAGCCTTTCTTGTTTCACATCTAGCATTATATTTATCTATGTGCTGCTTCCATATAAACTGCATGAATGCTTCTGATGTGACAAAATTGTTATCAGCTAGAAAGGCACTACTTACCTGCTTTATCTCAGGATCCCACTCCTGGCCTTTAAGTTCAATGGAGGTGATATCCATTTCAGCAACAATGGGTTCTTCTGGCATCCCTTCCTCCACTTCATCATAAGTGTATGCAATTTCCCCTAGACTACCCAACTGTAGGAGTTTCTCAGCTGCTACTTGCTCATTTCCTATATGGATAGGGGATTGGGATGGGGAATACAAAGGTGTATCTGATTGCACTTCTTTTCCCACCCTTTGCTTCTTTGGGCTCTCTTGGATGTCAATGACATCTTGTATCTTCCTCTCTCCTTTGGAGGTAGAGGGCTCCCCTTTTGTAGGCACCAGCACACTATAACTGGATTTCTTATGCAATGTGTAATTACCAGGAGGGATTGCTTTGCTGGAAGCTGACCTACTTAGGATTATTCTTGCCTTTTCAAGGTTGCTCTTGATTATAGCTTCCCTCTTCTCCTTCAGTGTCTACATCACATCTTCAAAACAAACAATCAAAAACTTTATTTTCTCTTCCAGTGGGGAAAAGCTAGACAATGGGTCATAGCTAGCATCAAACTGATGCACAAAATCCAAGGCTTTCTTATAAGCCACCCACTTTTCTTTCCTTAGCTCCTGCTCATCTAGATCAAACTCATTTCTGATGAGGTCTTCAGGAAACAAGAATTGATGAGGCCTACCTCTTCATGCTACCTTCTTCCTAAACATACCGTTGAAGAAGTCCTCTGGATCAGCACACCTGGACACTGCAGTGGACAAATGATAAGGTTTGAGGAAATCCTCAAAGTAATTCCAGCCTCCCTTTTTTATTACAAAGTGGTGGGCTATGGTAGCTGCAGGGAAAATAGTTCCTTTACCCCTACCTATCAACTCTGCCTCTTGTAAGCCACCAATCTGTCTAAGGATCTTTGCGATTCCTACTTTGAGAGGGACCTGGTAAGGTAACAAAAATGGGGTGCCTCTAAAACCAAAAACTCTGAAAACTGTGGAGACTGGATATAAATAAATGTCACCTTAGTTATGAACAATTTTTATATTCTCTGCGAATTCTTTTGGTCTTATGAATTCTAGAAGAACCTTGGGGATTCTTGGGTTATCAGAGCTGAGGAGAGTCCTTATTTTGGATGCAAAATATTTATCAAACTTCAAAAAACTGGCATCCTCTCTATCCCATGACAACACAGTACTGCATAATTATACTAGCATTTTTTCTCCTTCCTTTTCCTTAACCAGGTCTAGTCCACTGGCAAAGTAATCACCACCTTTGAAGAGAAAAAGATGCATTAGGAGTGAGTACCATCCGGAAGGCCTAGCCAACTTTCCATTCTTGATTCCTATCAACCCTCCATGGATAGCATCAGCAATAAAAGAGGCATAATCAAATGTGATTGCAAGAGAAGGATTCAGAATATGGGTAATCATTAACAAGTAATGATTTAGAATATTTGCTTCAGCATCTTCTCCCAAAATTTGGCAAAGTGCCCAATACATCCCTTTAGCCCTCAGGGTGAACATGCTTAATGAAAAGGGCTCTTGTGTGTTAGGTCCTACAACTGTTAACCCTCCTATTTTCACAAAAAATTCCTTGAGAGGCCCATTCTTGAGATGACTCCTCTGTGCACCGTAAATTTGGGCTAATGATGTGAAATTTATAGGTTCTAGGAAGTTTGTGAACTCATTAAGCCCAAATGCTGTCCTAAACTCTTCAGCATTAATTTCAACAAGGGTTTTCCCATGTACATCTCGAATGCTTCTTGTGACTGGATCATAGTTGAACGCAATTTGGGTCAGCAAATTTGTGTCCATGAGTACCCCTGGGACTACTAATTTCCCAACATCTAATTCCCAAATATTATTTTCCGGGGCAGGAGAATTTCTCATTCCGAATCCAACTTTAAACAACCCCAACCCAGACAGTCCAACCTGTGGGTCTCTTAACCAATTACCCTTGTCATATAATCCTTCTCCTATCTTTAGACGGGGAGCCTTGGGCACTAGCTCTTTTGCCTTTGATGCCTGATTAGTTGACGATGTCAACTGTTCTAAAAAATCATCACGAACACTCCTTTCTAAATAGTTAACTTTTCCAGAAAATTCTCTTTTAGGAGCCATTTTGAAGATGCAAGAAATGAATGCCGCTCTTAAACAATTTTTCTACGAATCAATTATCTTATTTAGAACACTACACAAGAATTGCTACACAAAAATATGAGAGAACCTGTTCTTTTCTTGAAGGAATTTGCTCTGCAACTGAACCGACTTGCTTTGTATTTGAGGAAAATAACTCTGTGTCTGCTGTTCTGCAAAATCTTTTAAAAGATATCTTCACCCAGTTGATAGGAAATCAAATATTTGTACTCAGGGCCTTAACTATAA
The DNA here is from genome assembly GCF_030272615.1 of Cryptomeria japonica. Lineage (NCBI taxonomy): Eukaryota > Viridiplantae > Streptophyta > Pinopsida > Cupressales > Cupressaceae > Cryptomeria > Cryptomeria japonica. Next base: position 727,836,683 of record NC_081411.1, on the reverse strand, counting down.
CATTGATTCCGCATGCTCCGGCCGTCCCTTCAAAATTGAATTCATACGAGAATTCGTATTTTTCGCTCCAACGGATCACAACATTCCTGCAAGTGTTTCATTTTGCTCTTTCACAACTTCGCGAAGCATAACTATCAGGCAGCTTAGTCCTGCGAAATAACGCCAACAGTTCGATCAAAAGAAACTTGATCGAGCATTAGATTAACTGACGGCTTTGGCTTTTCTCTGGGTCCCGCTTTTCTATTGGCTATATAATACTAGATGGCGTCCAACCATTGGCCTTAAAATTCCCTTCGCATTCCACTTGATACCGGCCACGTGTCTTTTCTTTCATACCGTCGGTTCCACCTTGGCGGGCCCACACTTTCTTCTTAGACCACGTGTCATCATGACACGTGGACGGCTCGCGTTCACTCTTGCTATTTCGCGAGGTATAAAGGATGAGCATGTTACCCTTGTGAAATAGCGCAGGTCGTCGGATGATCTCTTAAGTTGATCAGCTTTTAATCCTCTGAAAAGGCTCTCAAGAGGGGTGGGTCCACTTACTCATCGTGAACACCTGGTGCCTAGTCACTTTCGGAGCTGACTTGTCACTCTATTATACACCAAAAGGAAACTACGGGGCCCCACTTTCTTCTTAACAGCTATATCCTCCAGATCATCATCATGACACGTGGACGACTCGTGTTCACTCTCGCTATTTCGTGGGGTATAAAGGACGAGCATCTTACCCTTGCGCAATAGCGTGGGCCATTGGATCATCTCTTAAGTTGATTGGCTTTTAATCCTCTGAAAAGGCTCTTAGGAGGGGTGGTCCCGCTGACTCATCGTGAACACCTGGCGCCTAATCACTTTCGGAGCTGACTTGTCACTCTGTTATATGCCAAAAGGAAACCACAGGGCTCCAGTAAATTATTAACAGCTTTACCTACCAGGTCATCTCCTCCTGCGACCTGACTCACCTCTGGGGCCCGCCTTTTAGCCTTTAATCCTGACCCGCTTGCTGTTGTGACTTGTGCCGCGTGACACCATTTTACTCACTGTCAACAACCAGTTGGACTGTCTATGTGACATGCCATGTGGTTTTCACATCTTCGCTGGTTTTAAACTACGCGCAACTTCGCCTAGCGAAATAATGCGAGCCGTAGATCCATCCGCGAGATGCGCACTAGTTATTGGGCCTGACAACTTTAGAAGAAAAACATACAAGGCATAAATTTTTCAATTAATTAACATAACTGCCTAGGAAAACTACAATAGGGGGACACTTCCTACGACCCCACGACCCATTACTTAAGTGAATAAAGTAATGAAAGATTAGAAACCAAAGGGTTTAAAATGAACATGAGGATCTAAAATCACAACCCTTAAACCCTTGAGGTCTAGAACAAAGCTGAAGCATTTGGAACGACACTTTATTCAAAAATTCAACAAAACATAGCCAATCATGGGAAATGAAAAGCCCATTTTTAACCAGTGATTACACCTTGAGTGAGGATGAGATTGTTTCAAAAATCTTAAGAGGTTTTCCATGGGCATATAAAATGAAGGTAACTACTATAAATGAGTTGAGAACAATGCCTAATACATCAATAACTAGGGATACATTGATTGGAAAACTTTCAACTTTTGAAATTGAGGAATTTGGTCCTGTTGCTACTATAAAAACTAATTTGGCCTTCGAAGCACCAACATGATCTCCTCCATCTTTTGACAAATCAGACTGGACAGCCTTTTATGCAAGAGAATTTGAAGAAACCGGGAAGGAGAATGAAGAGCTTGAAGAACTTGAAGCACTATTTGCAAGAAAAATGCCAAAAGGCCCAACTGGAATTAAGTATGAAGGTAAAGCACCCTTTAAATGTTTTAATTGCAATAAGATTGGTCATATGGCTTCAAGATGCCCTGATAGACATGTTATACTAAGAGAAGAAGCTAGAAGAACATACAAACCTGATCTTGAATATCAGAGATACAGATTTAAGAAAAACAAAGATAAATCTTGTTACATTGCTGATGAAGGTGTGACTGATGATTCTGATGAGGATCCAGCAGACAATGGATGGTCTTTGTTGCTATAACAGAAGATCAACCGACACCTATTGCTCAATCGGTAGAGCAAGCCCTAGTAGCTAAAATTGAATCAAAGGATGAATGGATTATTGACTCAGGATGCTCACATCACATGACTAGAGACAAAGGTAAATTCTTGAACTTTCAAGAATACAATGGAGGTTTAGTAAGATTCAGAGATGACAAAGCCTATTCAATAAAAGGTAAGGGTTCAATATCTCTTGATGGTAAACATAACACTAACAATGTTTACTATGTTGAAGGATTAAAACATAATATTTTAAGTGTTGGTCAATTAGTTGAGAAAGGTTTTCAGTTACAATTTAAAAATGGAAAATGCAAAATCATGAATAGAACTGGTTTGGAAATTGCAACCGGTAATCAGATTAGAGGTAATATCTTTCATTTGAATAACAATGAAAAGGCATGCTTAATTGCACATATAGATGAAAGTTGGTTATGGCATAAAAGACTATGTCATGTAAATTTTGATTGCATGGTAAAATTCAGTACTTCTAAGGCAGTTAGAGATCTACCTAAAATTGTGAAACCTTAGAATACAATTTGCAAAGAATGTCAATTTGGAAAACAAGTTAGAGCTAGTTTCAAAAGTATTCCAGAAAAATCCAATAATGCTCTTGATTTAATTGACACCAATTTATGTGGTCTAGCTAGAACTAAAAGCTTACAAGGTGATAGATATTTCATGCTAATTATTGATGATTATTCTAGAATGTGTTGGGTTACTTTTCTCAGAGAAAAATCAGAAGCACTTGGGAAGTTCAAACTATTCAAAGCAATGGTTGAAAATGAAACCGGTAAGAAAATCAAATGTTTAAGATCAGATCAAGGAGGAGAATTCACATCTAAAGATTTTAATACATTATGTGAAGTAAATGGAATCAAAAGATAGTTATCACCACCTCGGACACCACAACATAATGGAGTTGTTGAAAGGAAAAATAGAACTATCTTGGATGCAGTAAGAAGTATGTTATCAGAAGAAAATCTACCACATGTGTACTGGAGAGAGGCAGTAAGCACTGCTGTCTATACATTCAACAAAGTTCACATCAAAGGTGAAACCGGTAAGACCCCTCATGAACTATGGTTTGGTAATATTACTACTCTTAAGTACTTCATAATTTTTGGAAGTAAATGTTATATTAGAAGAGATGAGTATATTGGCAAGTTTGATCCTAGAAGTGATGAAGGAATATTTCTTGGTTATTCATCTAAGAGCAAGGCATATAGATGTTTTAATAAAAGATTACAGAAAATTGTTGAGAGTACAAATGTAAAGATTGATGAACAATTCAGAGGAACTTCAAGATATATAGACTCTGAACCGGAAATAGAAATTATGACAAATAAACCTATAATAAATCCACCGGTACACAATGATGATCCAATTACTCCGGTATCATCAGAGGATTCCATAGTAATTGAAGAACAACAACAGACTAAGACACCCCAGTATGTAAGACTGAATCATTTTGAAGATCAAATAATTGGAAGCAAATTTAAAGGAGTGATGACAAGAGGAAGATTGGCAAATGAAGAGGTATGTCTTATTTCTCAAATTGAACCATTATCTATCAATGAGGCATGTGAAGATAAATTTTGGATTAAAGCTATGGAAGAAGAATTAGGACAAATTGAGAAAAATAATACTTGGACATTAGTTCCCCAGCCTAAAAATAAAAATGTAATTGGAACCAAATGGGTATTTAGAAACAAACTTAATGAAGATGGTAAGGTTGTTAGAAATAAAGCAAGACTAGTGTGTAAGGGATATTCTCAGAAAGAAGGAGTTGATTACAATGAAACCTTTGCACCGGTAGCCAGAATTGAGGTAGTTAGATTATTCTTGGCTTTTGCAGCTCACAAAGATTACAAAGTTTATCAAATGGATATTAAATGTGCATTTTTGAATGGAGATCTTGAAGAGGAAGTCTATATTGAAAAACCGGATGGATTTTCTTTGACAAATGACAATGATATGGTTTGCAGGTTAAGAAAAGCTCTGTATGGATTAAAACAAGCCCCAAGAGCTTGGTATGCAAGATTGGATAAGTATCTTTTAAAGATTGGTTTTACTAAAGGAAATGCAGATAGCAATTTATATTACAAAGTAGCTAATGATGACATCTTGATTATTGAAGTATTTGTTGATGATATAATCTTTGGAGGAGAAGATGAATTATGCAAATAATTTTCTCTTGAAATGCAGCAAGAATTTGAAATGTTGATGATTGGAGAAATAAAATTCTTTTTAGGATTGCAGATTTTACAGACTGATAAAGGTATATTTTTGAGTCAATCTAAGTACTTGAAAGAACTACTTAAGAAATCTGGGATGGATAACTCTAAACCGGTAAGCACACCTATGACTACAAATGACAAATTATCTCAAAGGGATGAATCTACACCTGTTAATCCAACTAGATACAAATCTATGATAGGAGGTTTACTATATTTGACACAAAACAGACCTGATATTATGAATGCAATATGTATAGTTTCTAGATTTCAGAGTAATCCTAAGGAAAATCATGAATCAACAGTAAAAAGGATTTTTCGGTACTTACAAGGCACAACAAATCTTGGATTATGGTATCCTAAAGATGAAAATTTTGATCTATATGCATATACAGATGCAAATTGGGTAGGAGATGCAGATGATAGAAAAAGCACCACTGGAGGAGCATTCTTTCTTGGAAAAAGATTAGTTTCTTGGTTGAGTAAGAAACAAAGTTGTACATCTTTATCAACAGTAGAATCAGAATATGTTGCACCAACAACAAACTGTACACAGGTACTTTGGCTTAAGAAAATTTTGAAAGACATAAAGGTAAAATGCAAGGAACCTATTACTATATGCTGTGATAACATTGCAGCAATTGATAGATCTAAAAATCTGGTATTACATTCTAAAACAAAACATGTTTCTATCAAACTGAATTTTCTAAGGGAAAAAGTTGAAGAAAAGGAGATAAAATTGGTTTATGTGAATACTAAAGAATAGCTTGCAGATATTTTCAAAAAACCTTTGCCTAAGGAAACTTTTGAGTATCTCAGAGATCAGCTTAGAGTCATACCACCACCAGTAGAGACCTAGACAATTGATGATTGTCATCAACCGACAGAATTAAATGGACAAATATTTTATTCTGGTATTTGGTGAGGAAGCTACTTCTCAGGGGGAGTAGTTGGTATATTGAATTAGTTGGTATTTTGTATGAACTTGACCTTTTGTGACTTTGGCATTTGATGTCAAAGGGGGAGAGATATCTATGGAAAAACACAATATATTTTTGATAAGAAAAAGATATTTTAGGGGAGAGATTTAAAAAAAAAAAAAACATGAGAGATTGGTATTGTTACTCCCAGGGGGAGAAATGAAGATTGTTGGTTTTTGTACTTGGCATTTCTGTTTTGGCACTTTGATGGTTTTACCATCTTGTGTTGTCATCAATGCCAAAGGGGGAGATTGTTGGTATTTTGTTATGGTTTAGTCATTGATGTCAACACCTACTAAATACACCTACTTTGGAGATCCAACAACATTCACTGGCAAACAGTAAATTGTGCAATAGTTACTGGTATATGGTTCACCGACAGGATATATTGTTCATTGGTACCTGGAATGACATAGAAGACACTTGGTAATGTCGAAGACATCATGTGGATACTTTATTTTGAATCAATAATCATTGATATATTCTTATTTGCATATTTGCTTTTACCGGCAAATAGGTCCAGGTTATCTAAGGTTATATCGGTAGGTTTATCTTTTCCAGATCAGCATGGCATGCTATGGAGATGATTTATTATTGTTGTAAATGCATTAAGCTGACATGTTTAATCGGTTATTGCATTGGATATTATATTATTTGTAAAATGTTTTTACTGTAATATCTTGTAGAGCCGACCTACTAAAATTGGTCTTAGGGTATGGTATAAATGTAAGATCTTATTTGTAAGATCAAGTGTGGAATGCAAAATAGATTTGAGTGAAGATATATGCGAGATCAAATAGAGGTATACACGAAGACATCATCTGAAGGTGAAGTTAGGTTTTTGTAGAAGCATATCAGCATTACACCGGTACTGAATTCAGCATATGAAGATGCGATTTTGTAGAGTACATTCTTATTGGATTTAACCATCCAATTGTAGTCAGTGTGACTCCCATTTGTGATTGAGCAGTGAGCTCTAGGCTGTTGGCCTTTCTACATGTGCAGACCCCTCTTTGTACACTTACTATCTGCAGTAGTATCATCTAATTGTGGGTAAGGTTTCCCACCTTAGTTTTTCCCCTTACAGGGTTTCCACGTACAAATATTGGTCTCATGTGTTGTGGATGACTTTGTGTTTATGTTTCATGCATTAATTCTTACGAGTATAGCAATTTACTGTTAACACTGTCTACCAGCATACTTAACTAGTTTACCGGTATTAAGCATTAAGTTGGTTAATAAGTTTTTGGTTTGAATTTATTAGACAACTGATTCACCCCCCCTCTCAGTTGTCTCTGGGACCTAAAATTCATGACTATTGAAGTGGTTAGAGATCAACAAGAATTACAATGATCTGATAACAACACTCAATGCTAGTGCAGATCCATTTTGGCTCCTCTTCTCCTTCTGCACATTTACTTTGCAGGTATCTCTTTTCTCCTTTGGTCTGGAAAGAATCATGTATCTCTTCCCTTAGATACACACTCACAACTTTTGCCAACAACCTTAGAAAGAAACTCAACATCAACCTTATAGGAAACAGACAGTTCAATAGCAAAAACCCTAAACCCTAAACCCTAAACCTGTTAGGTTAAGCAATTCAAGAGATTCAATCCTGACCGTTGAATCATACTGCATTAAATGCAACAATCTTGAATCGATCTCAAGATATTCTCCATCATCCATTTTCCACTGATTTCATGGCGGCTGATAACCCATCACGCGTTATCCTCGTTTGACAGACTTTGCACGTTCCTGAGGTAGATAGGAATAGTCTTCTTCATGCAAGATCTTTCACGTGCACAGAGCTTATGTGGAAACATGATCTATTCTCCATTATACTGCTAACTCATCACACAAAGATCACCGATTGAGTCACACTGGCTTGAGGTGCTCCAACCAGAAATCCTGAAGTGTAAACTACCTACCAACCGGTACTAACACAATGCTTCCATGTGCCGGTTCTCATAACTGCATGCTAGGTCACCTTGAACAAATATGCTACTTCACTTTGGCATATAAACCAGTTCATACATATGTTGGTTCTTCTCTCTTTTCACCTATCACATGTGTCGGTTCACACCATGTCTCATATTGACATCAGTGACAACATACAATATCATTATGTCTTCATGCCGGTTCACATAATGCCAACAATCTCCCCCTTTGGCATTGATGGCAATATACAAAGATATCTTCACCGCTTCACATCTTCTCCCCCATTTGTTGCAGATATCTTTTCGCTTCACTCCTTCTCTCCCTTTGACAACAATGCCAAAGTGGAGGTACAAGCATCTCTGTTCCATCATGCTGCTCCCCCTGAGGAGTAGCATCCTTCAACACATCAATCAGCCAAAAATTTATCTTTGCAATACCTGACTAATGTGGAACAATTACTTTTAGTTCACCTCCTGAAGGGGCAATACCCCTAATTCACCTCTCAAATGCACAAATGTTGTCTTTGGGAAAGGCTTGGTGAATATGTTTGCTAACTACTCCTTGTTGGAAACATGTTCGAGTGCAATCTCCTTATTCTGAACCTTTTCCTTCAAGAAATGATACTTAAGCTCAAAGTTCTTGGTTCTAGAATGTAAAACCGGATTCTTAGATATATTGATAGCACTTGTGTTATCACAGAATATACTTACCGGTTCAGATACAGGGATCTTAAAGCCTTCCAGTACATGCTTCATCCAAATTGTCTGAGTGCAGTTCATGAAAGCTGCAACATACTCCGCTTCCGCTGTAGACTGGGAGATACAACTCTGCTTTTTACTCATCCATGAGACCAATCTACAATCGAGAAAGAATGCACCACCAGTTGTGCTTTTCCAGTCATCTACATTACCTGCCCAATCAGCATCTGTGAATACTTTCAGATTGAAATCATTGTTGTATGGGTACCACAATCCATAGTCAACTGTTCCCTTCAGATACCTAATAATCCGCTTGACTACAATCAAGTGGGATTCTCTGGGACTCTTCTAGAACCATGCAGTAATGCTAACTGCATGTGCAATATCCGGTCTTCTATGCACTACATAATGCAACTTACCAATCATTGATCGGTATTCCTTCTCATCAACTAGTGCAGAATCATCCTCTTTTGTCAATTTGCAACCGGTCACCATCGGTGTACCAACCGGTTTGCTATCTTCCATGCCAAAAGTCTCCAATACCTCTTTGACATATTTGGACTAAGTGATAAAGATTCCATCTTCCATCTGTTGGATCTGCAGTCCAATGAAGAACTTAATCTCCCCTATGAGTGACATCTCAAACTCTTTCTTCATCTCGTCAGCAAACTCATGACTCATCTTGTCATCTCCACCAAAGATAATGTCATCAACAAAAACCTCACAGATCAGGATCTGATCTCTTTCAGACTTCAAGTAGATATTGCTATCTTCACTTATTCTCTCAAATCCAATCTTCACAAGATGGGAATGTAGGCGCTCATACCATGCTCTAGGTGCTTGCTTTAGAACATATAATGCTTTATGTAGCCTGCACACCATATCACTATCTTCAGATACAGAAAATCCATCTGGTTTCTCTTTATATACCTCCTCTTCAAGTACACCATTTAGGAATGTAGATTTTACATCCATTTGATATACTTTGAACCTTTTAAAAGTTGCATATGCAAGAAGCATACGAACTCCTTCCAATCTGGCTACAGGAGCAAAAGTTTCTCCATAGTCTTCTCCTTCTTCTTGAGCATAACCTTTGCATACCAATCTGGCTTTATTCCTAATCAATGTGCCATCCTCATTCAACTTGTTTCTGAACACCCATTTGGTGCCAATGACATTTTTATGCTCAGGTCTATGTACCAAGGACCATGTACCATTTTTCTCTATCTGGTCAAGTTCCTCTTCCATTGCCTTGATCTAGTCTTCATCTTTATGAGCCTCTTTGAATGATTTAGGCTCAAATTCAGAGATCATACATCAGTTTTCTCTGATCTTTCTTCTTGTAAGGATTCCTACATCCTTATCACCTATGATCTTCTTAGGATCATGATTCAACTTGACATACCTAGGAATGGTCTTAACCAGTTCTTCTTGCTTTTCTTCTTCATCAGTATCAGCATTCACCAGTTCAGGGACACTGTTACTGGTACTTGGTTGGCTAACAACTAGTTCCCAGAAGGTTGCAACCAGTTCATTTATAGCTTGCTCACTACCGGTTTCCTCGGTTTTCTCAGAGGATTCATCAACTCTTACATTGATACTTTCCATAATTCTCTGAGTCCTATTGTTGTAGTACTTGAAAGCTTTACTCTTGGTGGAATATCCTAGAAATATTCCCTCATCACATTTAGCTTCAAATTTGCCTTGATGTTCACTCCTCTTGATGTAACATTTGCTACCAAATACCTTAAAGTAGCTAACCACAGGTGTCTTACCGGTCCAATACTCATAAGGAGTTTTGTCCTTACCTTTCTTGATGAGTACCCAGTTCATAGTGTAGACTGCAGTGCTCACTTCTTCTCTCCGAAAGGTGTGAGCTACCTTTCCTTGAATCAACATGGTTCTAGCTACTTCAACCAAAGTTTGGTTATTCCTCTCTGCTAGGCCATTCTGTTGTGGAGTCCAGGGGGTAGATAGCTATCTCTTGATGCCAAATTCTTCACAATACTTGTTGAATTCACCGGAAGTGAATTCCCCTCCTTGATCAGTTCTGAGACACTTGATCCTTTTACCGCTTTCCTTCTCCACTAATGCTCTGAAAGCTTTGAATTTCCCAAAGGCTTCAGACTTGTCTTTCAAGAATGTGACCCACATCATTCTTGAGTAGTCATAAGTGAGGATCATGAAGTACCTATCACCCTACACACTCCTAGTTCTCATAGGACCACACAAATCAGTATGTACAAGATCAAGGAAGTTGTCAGTAGTGAAAGATTTACGTTTAAAAGTTGAGGAAGATATTTTCCCTAATTGACACTCTCTACACAAGGTATTATCCAGTTTGTTTAGCACCAGCAATCCTCTAACTACCTTGATCTTACTAGCCTTTACAATGTTATCAAAGTTTACATGATAGAGTCTCCTATTGCATATCCAACTATCATCAAGCTTAGCCATAATACAGGTACTTACATTTGCATTCAACTAAAATAGGTTACCTTTGGTCTCCATTCCAGTGGCCACCAATTTACCATCTTTTCCTTTGATTCTACAAACTCCATTCTTGAATTGCAGAGTGAGGCCACTATCATTTAGCTGGGCAACACTTAGAAGGTTGTGTCTGAGACCATCAACCCAGTACACATTGTCAGGACTGTTCTTTCCATTCAGAGAGATGGACCCTTTTCCTTTGACCATGCATGGTGCATCATTGCCAAAGTGAACCACACCACCATCATACTCCTCCAAGGATAGAAACTTGCTCCGGTCACTAGTCATATGGTGAGAACAGCCACTGTCAATGATCCACTCATTTGAATTATCAAACTAGGAGACAAGAGTCTTCTTGTTTTCCACATCTTCCTTTACAGCAACAAACACAATGTCTTCATTCTCTTCATCTTTTGATTCCTCATCTGTGACACCTTCATCAACTGCCACAAAATAGTTTCTTCGGTTTCCTCCTTTGAATTTCTTGAACCTTTCTAGTTTATCCTTGTTATCGCTATTAGGACAGTTCATAGCAATATGTCCTATCTGGTTACAGGAAAAACATTTCAAAGGTAGCTTACCTTTGTATTTACCAGTTCCTTTTGAAAATTTCTTGGCAAGAAGAGCTTCAAATTCTATTAGAAACTCTTCATCATTCATTTCTCTACTCTGATTAGGTTCCCCACTAGTGCTAGCCTCTTTTCCTTTTCTGGATGGTATAGCATAGGCTTTAAATATTTATTCTATCTTTTGAACACTGCCATCGAAACTATTTAGCTCATAGGCTGTCAACTTGGCTATGGTGGAGTCCAAGGACACCTTAGACTTGTCTATTGATCTCAGCTCCTGAATAGCAGCAACCCTTATTGCATAGACCGACAACAAGCATCTCAGGACTTTACTTACCACAGTGGAATCTTCTATTTTGCCACCTATACTCTTGATTTCTCCAACAACCATTTTGATTCTTATTCCATACTGTTGAATGGTCTCTCCTTCAACCATCCGCATGTCTTCAAACTTCCCTCTCGGGCTTTCTTCCTTAGCCTCTTTTACATGCTCATCACCACCATAGATATTTTCAAGAGCATCCCATACCTCTTTGGGATTTACCTTGTCCTGAACATCAATAAACTCGATGTCAGAAAGACTACTAAGAAGGGCTTCAATGACTTGCCCATTTTCTTGTATCTCTCTCTTTTGGTCATCAGTGAGAATACTGGTAGGAACAATATAGACATTCTCAATATAACTCCAGTGTTGAGCACCCATGCTTCTGATGAATATCTTCATCCTATCTTTCCATATACCAAAATTTTCCCTGTTAAACTTAGGACCTTCCCTCTTCATCATTTGACTAGGATCTTTTCCTCAAGTGGTTAAGCTTACAACACAGAGGACCCAGAGCACTCTAATACCAATTGATAACTCAATGATGAACCACTAGTACCAAACCGGTACTGAGAGGGGGGGCTGAATCAATACAAACACAATTACAGTCCAAAACTGGTTTGATAGAAAATACTCCAAACAACTGACAAACAGGGATACCTGTTCAACACAGACTGCAACTGGTAAAGCCAAGAGTGTCTAAATCAAGCATTGACCGGTTGAACACTTAGCTTTTCATTTAACTCAAAACAACACTACCATTTCACCCTCATACATGAATAGGTAAACTACCATCTGATCGACACAACAGTTAGTTCAGTATGCTTTATAGACAGGCATAAAACATAGAACCATCATATGCTCAATAGGTAATAACAAAACATCACAAGATAAAAGCATCACACATGACACACATATTTTTCATGTGGAAACCCAGCTGGGAAAAACCATGGTGGGAATGAATACCCACAAGCTACTTTTGAACTCTTTTGAAGTCCACTTTGTTAGGAGCCTTATCCGGTTAAAGACATTACAATTAGGTTCTGCTAAGAACCGATCCTGTTAGGGATCACTTGGTTAAGGGATGGCTATAATACCCAGTTAAGGGTTAAACCCGATTAGGGTTACCTTGCTAGAGGATTTCTAGAACTCAATAGCTAAAGGATCTCCTGAGCTCTGTAGCTTCTCAGAACTCATTAACCTTGAGTTACCTAGTTAAGGGATTTGAATCAAGCTTGTTAAGACCACCCTGTTAGGGGATTTTGCATCAAGCTAGTTAACGCTACCCTGTTAGGGGATTTCAAAACTTTTGAAGTGGTTAGAGATCAACAGGAATTACAATGATTTGATAATAGCACTCAATGCTAGTGCAGATCCATTTTGGCTCCTCTTCTCCTTCTGCATATTTACTTTGCAGGTATCTCTTTTCTCCTTTGGTCTGGCAAGAATCATGTATCTCTTCCCTTGGATACACACTCACAACTTTTTCCAACAACCTTAGAAAGAAACTCAACATCGACCTTATAGGAAACAGACAGGTCGATAGCAAAAATCGTAAACCCTAAACGTGTTAGGTTAATCAATTCAAGCGATTCAATCTTGACCATTGAATCATACTACATTAAATGCAACAATATTGAATCGATCTCAAGACATTCTCCATTATCCATTTTCCACCGATTTCATGGTGGTTGATAACCCATCACGCGTTATCACCATTTGACAGACTTCGCACATTCCCGAGGTAGATAGGAATAGTCTTCTTCATGCAAGATCCTTCACGCGCACAGAGCTTACGTGGTAACACGATTTGTTCTCCATTATACTGCTAACTCATCACACAAAGATCACCAATTGAGTCACATAGGCTTGAGGTGCTCCAACTGGAAATCTTGAAGTGTAAACTACCTACCAATCAGTAGTAACACAATGCTTCCATGTGCCGATTCTCATAACTGCATGCCAGTTCATCTTGAACAAATATGTCGCTTCACTTTGGCATATAAACCGGTTCATACATATGCTGGTTCCTCTCTCTTTTCACCTATCACATGTGCCGGTTCATAGCATGTCTCATATTGACATCAATGACAACATACAATATCATTATGTCTTTATGCCAGTTCACGTAATGCCAACACTGAGTGGCAATATCTGCAATGCTCGAGTAGATATATTGTCTGGCATCATCAGCTACTTGTGCATTGACTACCTATGATAACTCCAAACATTTTGGTAGAACCAATATATTTGGAGCAACTAATGCTCATTTATTAATGAGCGTCGATGCATTAGGTCATCTATATTTATCAGTGAGCCTCCCTCTGTCCTATCTAGCATTCACTGGTATACTAGTATAATTAACATCTAGGCCCATATGAAACTTTGCAAACAATTGTTTGCAGAAATAAAGTGGCAACTCATCCTTTTGTGGCCACATATGATGAGCTTCCAACCATCTAGGATAAATGAATGGGGAAACAATTGGATCAGTACATCTGGTAACTAAATATCCCCTAATATTCTTCTATCTCAGACCTTGATAATCACGGAACATGGTATGGACCTGTGTGGAAGATACATCTCTGTTCATGGTGTCCCATTTCACTGTGCCAGTCACACTATGAGAAAGGGATATATAGAAAGAATCAACAAACATATCATCATAATGACTATATGTCCGAATAGTGTCTATCATACAAACCAAATGATCCCTAATAGTCCACGCCCTTTCCTTATTTGGTTGGGCAGTGGCAAAAAGTAATGTGGAATCAAGATGATCTAGTGCATGTTGTAGGGATAGAATGGTCTTGGCAAAAAGCCAAGCTCTATGCTGACTATCAGTGGAGGGCATTGGACTAGACTGTGTAGATGTCTGGTCAATGCCCTCAACATGAACACTATCATCTAATGTATGATCATCCATGTGGAAAATATCTGTATGTGTAATAAAAGAAAATATTAAATTAAAATTAATTATTCAAAACTATTTTTAAATAATTTAAAGTATTTCTGAAAACTATTTTAAACTAATTCAAACATATTTTAAAATGATACAATTGTAATTTAAAGTACAATTCAAAGTAATTGAAAAATTTGGTACAAATTAATTTAAAGAAACATTAAAATTAAATACATGTACATACACACAGACATACACATACATATACACATACGCATACACATGTACAAATACACATACACATGGATGGGTACATACACACACATACATACTGTATAGATACATACATACACACATAGACACATGCACATATAAACACACATACACCCACATAGACACATGCACATACACATGCATGCATACAAATATATTGTACACACATACAAGCATGCATGTACATATGTACATACACCCATACATGCATGTGTATGTGTATGTGTGCATGTATGTAGGCATGCACACGTGTATGTATGCATGTGTGTATACACATGTATGAACATGTATGTGTATTTATGTGTGTACATATATGTCTATATATATGCATTTCAGTGTATGTATGTATATATGTGGATGGTATGTCTATTTATGTATGTATGTGTATGTATTTTTATGTGTCTATGTGTATATATGTATGTATGTGTGTGTATGCGTATGTGTATGTATGTGTCTGTGTATACACACATAAACACACATACATACATATATGTGTACACACACATACACCCACATACACACATACACCCATACACCCATACACACATACACATTGGTGCAGGAGCACCTAGTTGGGTAAAATTTTCATTTTTTGAGTTTAATGCTTTCATGTTTGTAATGTTTTGTGATAGGTTGTTTATGTTGTTTTAGGTTGTTATGAGTTGTGTGTAGTGGTTTTGATCTCATTTTGGGCTTAAGAGATCAAATCTTGCATTTCAGGCCTTGAGTTGACAATTTTTGACAAAAATGTGCAAAATTGTCAAAAAGGTCTTCTAATGCTTTCCAAAGCATTGGAACATGTTTGTTAGGTTTTTTTAGGCATGTATAAGTTGATTAGACAAGTTGAAAAGGTTAGATTGTCAAAAATACCTTTTTGAGCAAGAAATGTTGTCATTTGGCTCAAAAAGTTGTCAAAATTGTCAATTTTTGTGTTTTTCTTGAAAAATGTGGTAATGGAAGCTTCCTGTCCATACTAAGCTTGATAACCACCTTGGTGGACTATAAAAACACCTCTCTTTTCTTTGAAAATCATTGGTGATTGTTAAAACCAAAGTTTCTTCAATAAAATCATAAAATAATGGCTTTATGACTGGTTTTTTGTATCTTTTAGTGAAATGGTCCGTAGTGTACCTTCTTAATCCATACTGTATCTTTGGGAAAGTGTTCAAGGTACTTGTGTAATTATTTTTAGTTGATTGTGGCATTGGTTTCTTCAAAAATTTTGATTTTACAAAATTATTTCTAAAACTGGGTGTTTGCTGCCCTGTCAAGGGTTTGAAGCTCCAAAATGACTCCACTTGACTAATCCATGCTTGGGATCCCACAATATGGATTCAATCAAGTTTGTATTCATGTATATACTATGCATATGCTCTATTTTGAGCCAAGAGTGTGGTTGGAAGAAGAACTTGAGCGAATACTAGGCAAGTGTTGATTGCTTGGCTAGTAACATGAACAAAAACTCAAGATTTTCACCCAAAAGAAATTTGGAGTGAAAAAATGAATGAGGTAGAGGTTTGGAAATGTGACCAAGGTTGTTTGGCATCATCTTGAAGTGTTATAATAAGCTTGTTTCATTAAATCATTCTGATTTTGTAAACAAAACAATGAGTTCACTGTTTTTGTGAATTATACTTGTAAAATGCTCATGGAATGCTTTAAAGGCATAATCCAAGCCTTGTATTGAAGAAGGAAATGTAATAGGGAAGTTGATTAGTGTTTTTCAGACCTCCTTGAGGTATAATTTTAGATCAAACACCTTGTGATGCAGGCCTAAAGAAGGAGCAACGGTATGGCTGGTAAAGGGCAGTGATTTGACTGTCACAGGGACAATTTTCTGATTTTTCAGTTAGTATGCCAATTTTTTGGAAAAATGACAAGTGGGAATGTCTTGGATAGTGTTCTCCAAGGTGTGGTAGACATCCTCAGTCATTTTTAGGCCTTGGTTCATGAAGGAGTTGGCAAATCAGACTTTGCAAACTCAAAACCCCCACGAAACCCTTCTTTTGTGCCATAAAAAGTGGACAATCATTAAACCTCCCTCATGGAGCTGAAGACCTGAAATATATTCAAGAATAGACCTCCTAGACATCATCCAAAACAAATTTTATGGTGGAAAATACCATCATTGGGATAGGTGAACATAAAAAGATCCAATTAGGCCTCCACGGGCTAGTAGCCCTTTGTTGCATAACACACAAAAATGATAGTTTTTGAAAGAATGCTCAAACCCGTTTGTAAGGAGGATTTGGGAACTTGTTAAACCTTATGTGATCATCCTAATACAATGAAATAGATTTCAAATGGATCCTTGGACAACGTGTATCCCCTTTAGAGGTTTTGGATCCTTTGGTTGCCTAGTTGAGTAAGCCAAGGCTATGGCCCTTAAACTAAGCTTTGAGCATCAAAACTGGAATAAAAACTTGCTGCCCTTACTTGTCCATGCAAAAGACCCCTAAATAATTCTGAAATAGATGGTTGAATGCCAAATAATAGGTATTGAGGGTGTGTATATGGGTGGAGTGAGAAATTTGAGTAGATTTTGAGCATGGGAGTGAGCCTTCAACAAAGGGGAGTTTATTAGAAAAGTGATATATGAGTTGCATGGTACTACAACCACAAGAAGGACTTCATAAACACATACAACAAACTCAAACAAGTCTTAGGGTAACATATTGAACCTTTTTGAGCAAATTAGCCTTTTGAGTACTTTTCTACCAAACTCGCTATTATAGTGGTATCAGAGCCAACAAAAGATTCAGGAGGAAAGGAACATTAGGCAAACATGGTGACTAATGCAGAATTAGATAAGAAGGTTGAGGACCAAGAAGAGGAAAATAGGGCACTCAGAGAGAGCTTAGATCAACTAGCAATGAAACTAGCTGAAGTAGAAGTGAAAACTGAAGAAGTCCATGATAAGGTTGGAGATCAGGGTAAAATGATTGCAATAGAGGATGAAGTCCCCATGCCCGACCCTGTCATTGAGCAAGAACCATTCTTGAAAGCCTTGAGAGCTATGAGTGGTAAGACCTTAGAAGGAGTGGCTCTTTTCAGTGGGAAGATGGATCCAGATGCTCTAATAGAGTGGATTGAAGGGTTAGAAAACCATTTTGAATGTGATGGAGTGACTGAAGCACAAAAGGTTAAGGTGGCAAAATCAAGGCTGAGAGGGGCAGCCTTAACATGGTGGAAATTCATCCAAGAGGAAAGGGTGAAAGAAGGTAAGAAACCACTAGCCACCTGGAAAGCAATGGTAGCCAAAGTCAAAGAGACCTACCTTCCTAAAGACTATGAGATACAACTTCACAAGAAAAGACAAAACTTGAGACAAAAAGACCTAGATGTCAGTAGCTATACTGAAGAGTTTCAGAAATTGTGCATGAGATCCAGAGTAGTAGAGGATGAGAGTATCAAAGTGGCAAGGTACTTGAATGGGTTAAGATGGAACATCCAGGAGGAGATGAGCTTGTTATGCCCACAAACAGTACACAAGTGCTATCGATTGGCACTTAAGGTGGAAGACAAAGGTAGGAGAAAGCAAGAACAAAACAACAGAGGATGAGGTAGGGGAAGAGATGGTAGAGGCCATAGAGGTAGTTTTGGGGGAAGGAGCATAAATCAACGATCCCAAGGAGAGTCTAAACTTCTAGAGAAAAGTGGGGACTCTTAGAGGAAACCCAAGTATAGGGGTAGGGGATCAAGCAACCCGAGTAGGGGTAGATCTAATAGACCAGGGAGAGGGTCCTACTTCTCAACCATGAAGTTCTATAACTACCAAAAGTTGGGCCACTCTGCCTTTAGATGCCCAGAGAAACCTAGTTCATCCTATGGTGGTGAAAAGAGAGTAAACTATGTTCAAGAAGATGGAGGTAATACCAGAACTTCAGTATTGAACAACCTAGCTTCAGAAGATGGTGAGATCTTGATGATCAAGAGAGTGTTAATGAAGAAGCCACATAGTACAAAGGCCTCATAGAGAAGAGCATTGTTTAGGATCAAGTGTAAAATCATGGGAAAGGTGTGTAAAGTGATCATAGATTCAGGATCCACAGATAACATCATATCAGAGGAAGCAATAAGCAAACTAAAGCTACCTATGATACAACACAAGGAGCCATATAAAGTCACATGGTTGAATAAGGGACAACATGTGTTAGTAAATGAGCAAGCCTAGATAGATTTCCACATTGGGGGATATGTAGATAGGATCCTACATGAAATCCTTCCTATGGATGCTGCCACCTGCTCCTGGGTAGACCATGGCAATTTGATCGAAAAGCACAACATGATGGGGAAAGAAACTCCTATTCATTTCAGAAAGATGGAGTAGCCTATCAGATTCAGTCCCTCACCGAAGAAGGAGAGAGCAGTAACAAAGTACCTAACATCTTGTTAGTGAATGAGAAAGAGTTCATAAAAACACTAGAAGAGGGTGAAGGAGTGGGATTTGCACTCATAGTGAAACCCAAGGAAGAAAAGGTAGAAAAGAAAGTTGAGATACCATATGAGGTGCAGCAAATCCTTGATAACTTCAAATGAATAATCAGTGATGGTACACCTGCACTCCTAGAGCCATTAGCCATCAGATTGACTTCATACTTGGAGCCTCTTTCCCCAATAAGGCAGCCTACAAGATGACCCCTGAACAAAACAAAGAGGTAGCAAGAAAAATACAAGAACTCTTAGACCAAGGGCTGATTAGGAAAAGCATTAGTCCTTGTGTAGTGCCTATAGTGTTGGCACCTAAGAAGGGTGGAACATGGAGACTTTGTACATATTCTAGAGCCATAAATAAGATCACCATCATATACAGATTCCCCATACCTAGGATACAGAAATTGATGGATTGTTTGGGGGGTGCATAGTATTTCAGTAAGATATATTTGAAAAGTGGTTACCATCAGATAAGAATCAAAGAGGGTGATGAGTGGAAGACAACTTTGAAAATGAATGAAGGTCTTTATGAGTGGCTTATCATGCCATTTGGACTCTCAAATGCTCCCAACACATTGATGAGATTCATGAATGAAGTTTTACATGATTTCATTGGCAAGTTTGTTGTTGTGTATTTAGATGATATTCTTATTTTCAGTAAGACCAAAGAAGAGAATCTAAAACATTTAGCCATTTTTTTGAGAAAGTTATCTGATGAACAACTAACCATTAATCTTGAAAAATGTGATTTCTTGAAGCAAGAATTGGTCTATCTTGGTTTTGTTGTATCAGGAGGCAATCTGAAAATGGATCAATCTAAAGTTGAAGCAATAACTAGTTGGCCAACTCCTAAGATAGCCAATGATGTCAGAAGCTTCCATTGTTTGGCACAGTTTTATAGAAAATTCATCAGGGGATTCAATGAGATTTGTGCTCCAATGTTGGACACCATCAAAGGGGGTGTAAAGGTAAAGTTTCAATGGACAAGTGCAGCCATTAAGGGGTTTGAGTTATTGAAAACTAAAGTAGCTACTCAACCAGTGCTCATTTTACCTAGTTTTGATAAGCTTTTTACTATTGAATGTGATGCTAGCAATATTGCAGTAGGAGCTGTTTTAAGTCAAGAAAATAGACCAGTTGCATTCTTTAGTGAAAAGTTGAATGATGCAAAGAAAAAGTAATCTTCCTATGATTTAGAACTCTATGCAATAGTACAAGCACTTAGGAAATGGAGACACTATCTTCTTCCTAAGGAATTTGTTGTTTACACAGATAATCAAGCACTCAGTTTCTTGAACTCACAGGATAAACTGAATCATAGGCATGTTAAATGGGTAGAATACTTACAAGATTACACTTTTAATCTTAATCATAAGAAGGGCCAGTTGAATAAAGTAGAAGGTGCTTTGAGTAGAAGGTTGTTAACTATTCATGAGATTCAAGTTCAGAGCATTGGTATTGATAGTTTCAAAGACATGTATCCTACTGATGATGATTTTGCTGAAGCTTATAAAGTTTGTAAAGAATTTGAGAATAATTTCCCTGGTACATATGCTGATTTCACTTTGTAGGATGGTTTGTTATTCAGGGGTGAACAATTGTGTGTTCCAAAGGGTTATATGAGAGAGAACCTCATTCAAGAGAAGCATAATGGGTGCTTAAGTGGACATTTTGGTCTCAACAAGACCTTAGAGCTGGTTCAAAGGTTCTATTATTGGCTTAAGATGCAAAGATACATCAGGAGGTATGTTGAGTAGTGCTTGGTATGTCAGAAAGAAAAAGGTAATTCCTCTAATGTTGGTTTATATCAGCCTCTTCCCATTCCACATAGGCCTTGTGATTGCATTAGTATGGATTTTGTGGTAGGATTACCTAGAACTCAAGCAGGATTTGATAGCATCTTTGTAGTAGTTGACAAATTTAGCAAAATGGCTCATTTTATTTCTTGTAAAACAACACATTATGCAAGTCATATTGCTTATTTATTTTTGAAGGAAGTTGTTAGAATAAATGGATTGCCTACTAGCATTGTTTCAGATAGGGATGTTAAGTTTCTTGGACATTTCTGGAAAACATTGTGGAAGAGATTGGGTACTAATCTCTCTTTTGGTTGAGCTTATCATCCACAAATTGATGGCCAAAAAAAAGTTGTGAATAGGTCTCTTAGAAACATGCTTAGATGCTTGAGAAAGGAATATGAGCAAAGTTGGGATCAACTCATTCATCAAGCAGAATATGCCTACAATGACAATGTTAACCGGTCTACAGGTAAAAGTCCATTTGAAGTTGTTTATGGTATGCATCCAAGGGGTATAATGGAGTTGAGGGATATCACTAACTTTCAGCATAAGAGTGGAACAATAAATGACATGGCTCACTCCATGAAGGAGGTTCATGAGCAAGTGAGACAAGCTCTCCAAGATACCTCTCAAAAAGTAAAGGCAAGAGTGGATGCTACAAAGAGAGATGTTCAGTTCTCCATAGGTGATTATGTGATGGTTCATTTGAACAAGGCAAGGATACAAAAGGGAGTTCCAAGAAAACTTCAGATGAGGAGGATAGGCCCTTACAAGATCTTGGCTAAGTATGGGTCTAATGCTTACAAAGTTGATTTGCCTACTAATGTTTCTTTGTCCCCTATTTTTAATGATGCAGATCTGATTGCTTTCAAAGGGCAGCCACCTGAGGAGATTCAAAGAGTTTCAAATTCTTCCAAATCCCTTTCTGATCTATCTCTCCCTTCTCTTTCTTTTCCCCAAGTAGAACAGTTTCTAGACTCCAGAATTCTCAAAAAGACAAGGAATCACACCTAAATGGAGCATCTCATCAAATGGAAGGATCAACCTATCTCAAAGGAAACATGGATACTTGAAGATGACTTTTAGAGAGTTATAATTCCTTCTTCTTTTCTACCTCAAGGAGTCACATGACTTCTTTGTTTTTGGGGGAGTATGGTGCAGGAGCACCTAGTTGGGTAAAATTCCCATTTTTTGAGTTTTTAATGCTTTCATGTTTGTAATGTCTTGTGATAGGTTTTTTATGTTTTTTAGGTTTTTATGAGTCATGTGTAGTGGTTTTGATCTCATTTTGGGCTTAAGAGATCAAATCTTGCATTTCAGGCCTTGAGTTGACAATTTTTGGCAAAAATGTGCAAAATTGTCAAAAATGTCTTCTAATGCTTTCCAAAGCATTGGAACATGTTTGTTAGGTTTTTTTAGGAATTTATAAGTTGATTAGATAAGTTGACAAGGTTATATTGTCAAAAATTCCTTTTTGAGCAAGAAATGTTGTCATTTGGCTCAAAAAGTTGTCAAAATTGTCAATTTTTGTGTTTTTCTTGAAAAACGTGGTTACAGAAGCTTCCTGTCCATACTGAGCTTGATAACCACCTTGGTGGACTATAAAAACACCTCTCTTTTCTTTTAAAATGGTTGGTGATTGTTAAAACCAAAGTTTCTTTAATAAAATAAAAAAATAATGGCTTTATGACTGGTTTTTTGTATCTTTTACTGAAATGGTCTGTATTGTACCTTCTTAATCCATACTGTACCTTTGGGAAAGTTTTCATGGTACTTGTGTAATGCTTTTTAGTTTATTTTGGCATTGTTTTCTTCAAAAAGTTTGATTTTACAAAATTATTTCTAAAACTGGGTGCTCGCTGCCCTATCAAGGGTTTGAAGCTCCAAAATGACTCCACTTGACTAATCCATGCTTGAGATCCCACAATATGGATTTAGTCAAGTTGGCATTCATGTATATACTGTACATATGCTCTATTTTGTGCCAAGAGTTTTTTTGGAAGAAGAACTTGAGCGAATACTAGGCAAGTGTTGATTGCTTGGCTAGTAACATGAACAAAAACTCAAGATTTGCACCCAAAAGAAATTTGGGGTGAACAAATGAATGAGGCAGAGGCCTAGACATGTGACCAAGTTTTTTTGGCATCATCTTGAAGTTTTAGAATAAGCTTTTTCCATTCAATCATTTTGATTTTGTAAACAAAACAGTGAGTTCACTGTTTTTGTGAATTATACTTGTCAAATGCTTATGGAATGCTTTAAAGGCATAATCCAAGCCTTGTATTGAAGAAGGAAATGTAATAGGGAAGTTGATTTTTTTTTTCAGACCTCCTTCAGGTATAATATCAGATCAAACACCTTGTGATTCAGTCCTAAAGAAGGAGCAGCAGTATGGCTGGTAAAGGGTAGTGATTTGACTGTCATAGGGACAATTTTCTGATTTTTTAGTTACTATGCTAAATGTTTGGAAAAATGACAAGTGGAAATGGCTTGGATAGTGTTCTCCAAGGTGTGGTAGACTTCCTCAATCAGTTTTAGGCCTTTTTTCATGAAGGAGTTGACAAATCAAACTTTGCAAACTCAAAACCCCCACTAAACCTTTCTTTTGTGCCATAAAAAGTGGACAGTCATTAAACCTCCGTCATGGAGCTCAAGACCTGAAAAGTATTCAATAATAGACCTCCTAGAAATCATCCAAAACAATTTTTATGGTGGAAAATCCATCATTGGGCTAGGTGAGAAAAAAAAGAGCCAATTAGGCCTCCACGGGCTAGTAGCCCTTTGTTGCATAACACACAAAAATGACAGTTTTTGAAAGAATGCTCAAACCCGTTTGTAAGGAGGATTTGGGAACTTGTTAAACCTTATGTGATCATCCTAAGATAATGAAACAAATTTCAAATGGATCCTTGGACAACGTGTAGCCCCTTTGGAGGTTTTGGATCCTTTGGTCGCCTAGTTGAGTAAGCTAAGGATATGGCCCTTAAACTAAGCTTTGAGCATCAAAACTGGAATAAAACCTCGCTGCCCTTACTTGTCCATGCAAAAGACCCCTAAATAACTCTGAAACCTGAAACAAAGGGTTGAATGCCAAAGAACAAGGATTGAGGGTGTGTAGATGGGTTGAGTGAGAAATTTGAGTAGATTTTGAGCATGGGAGTGAGCCTTCACCAAAGGGGAGTTTGTTAGAAAAGTGATACATGAGTTCCCTAGTACTACAACCACAAGAAGGACTTCATAAACACATAAAACAGATTCAAACAAGTCTTTGGGTAACATATTGAACCTTTTGAGCAAATTAGCGTTTTGAGTACTTTTCTACCAAACTCCCTATCACACATACACATGCATGCATGCATACATACATGTACACATACACACACATACATGGACATATACACATATATACACACATACATACATATACTCATGCATACATATATATGTACATATATATATATACACATGGACATAAACACATACATACACATATATACACATGCACATACATGTGCATCTATGTATGCATGTGTATACACGTGTATATGTATATTTGTATGTATGTGCACATGAGTTTGGGTGTGGATGTGGGTGTAGGTGTAGGTGTATGTGTATGTCTCTATGTCTTTCTATGAGTATGAGGATTTATTTTTTTATATGTAATGTATTAATTATAATTTTATATGGTTTATATATAAAGGTAGTGTGAAAATGAATTTTTTTATTATTATTTTATAGGTATATGTGCATATTTTTTTTTAAAAAAAATTCTAATATTTTCATTCTAAATTTTTTTAGTAAATCAACAAACTTGAAAATAAAAAATATTATAACAATAAATATATTATTTTTTAAAATTATAAATACAAAACAAAAGAAAAAAGAAAAAACAATGAACCTACCTGGAAAATTGAGGGCTGGGAATAAGCTCCTTAGGTAGTCCATGTTGGAAACAACAATGAAGGAAAACGAAGAAGGAGGGGGGGTGAATCATTTTTCACCGGATTATCAAACTTAACCTTAAATATAAATTTGATAAACTGCAATAACAAAAAAGATAAGAAAATAGATAGCACGACACACAACACCAAGATTTTGACATGGAAAAACCAGTTAAGGGAAAAAACATTGCGGGAACCTACCCACAATAAGATGATACTCTGCACTAGTATGTGTAAATATTACATTGGGGAATGCACCTACATTCAAGCTCACTGCCTAGAGCTCACTCCTCAAAAATACAATAACCTAGAAGGATAAAACCCTCAAGAAAATCTCACTGACTTACAACAAGATTCAAAATACAATATGAAAGGAATGAACTGCAATTATAGCATCTGCTAATGCCTAATGATAGTTCTGGTTAAGCACATATGTCTACTCTCCAACCCTCCAAAACTCTGCTCAATCACATTACCAAAGGATGAATTCCTTTGTTCACACATACACCATTCTCTGATAATGCGGACACATCACCTTCACACAAATTACATGACTTTATCACCTATTTATACAGTTCATCAACCTTGACTACAAGGTCGGCTAAACCCTCAACACCTAATTACAAAATTAGATCATACGACACAAAGATCAACCACTAGACCAATATAATGATATAGATGATATAACATGGACCTAAACCAAATCTTCAAACACACATCACCACTGGAAATTGCACCAAGATCAACTGCAACACACTACATCACCAAGAATACCGCATAACACAAAGAACATCACCGGATCATGAGAATCACCAAAAAATAGGACAATGATCAATGTGGATCATCAAAATAAATAGAACATAATTAGGGAAAACTAGCAAGAACGTTAGAATCATTAGTAATAGCTACACCGACACCACTTATCAAATCTTCATTGATCAACATCTTAACCTCAAGAACTCTGAAACAACAACTTTCACGAGGAAAGATAACTTGTAGAGAACCAAATCACAAACCATTTTAAATTAAGATACACAAGAAAATCTCAAACAATCTCCCAAAATCTTAGCTCAAGATCTGATCACACTGTAATATACCAGAGGAAATACTGAACTCTTCAAAGCACTAATTAGAAAAATCAAATTGCAAACTGGATCATATGATATCATTAATTAAGTTTCCAAATCATTGAAACCAATACAGAAAGATATAATGACACTAGGAATACTCTATATACTGCACCATGATCCCAATAAACCAATCTGCAATGGTGGTTGCAATAAATCACAAGAATATGTTGACATCAATGACAACAACATATCCTAGCAGAAACAATGTCCAACAGTCCGACTAAACTTCCAAATCTCCTCAAGGTGCAAATGAGGGGGGTGAGCCAATTTTTTGGTTTATAAAGATGATAGTCCGGCCGGACTCTTGCAACCACAAAGGCGCCACGCGGTGCCACACGGCCTCCGGGTAGTCCGGCCAGACTCGGTCCAACCGGGCTAGCCCTTGTTGGCCCGAAGTTTGACACGGGTGTATGCTTTGGCCCATATATATATATATATATATATATATGTATGTATGTATGTATGTATGTATGTATATGTATGTATATGTATATGTATCTACATATATATATATATATGTATGTATGTATGTATGTATATATATATACATATACATACATATACATACATACATACATACATACATATATATATATATATATATATATGTATGTGTATATATATGTTAATGTATTTATGTATATGTATATAGATATGTATATATATGTATAAGTATCTGTATATGTATATTTATATGTATATGTATGTATATGTATATACATATATATGTATATATATATTTATGTATATATATGTTATGTATATGTATATAAGTATACATTTACATATACATATATATATACATATAAGTATATCTCTCTCTATATATACATGTGTATATACATACATATATACATACACACACACACACATTATAGCAAGGGATGTCCTTCCTTGACTTAGCTATATATTGATCAGCAATGGTTCTAACTTCTCTAGTATAATTGGAATTATAATTTACCATGCATGTAACTACTAAGCATGTACATTGAATAAGTGTTGGGATACCACCAACATGATATAGGCCACTTGAAAAAAAATACTCTACCATTTGTGTCTTAGGTTTTTACTACACTTGATCTTTGATTTATTATACAAGAATTATCTTTAACTAGAACTTGTCCTAAAATTTAATATCTGTAACATGTACAAGCTTAGCTCATGGTTGGTAAGATGTTTCTTTCTACTCAATATTGTCGATTTCAAAATATAGTGTGTTTTTCTCTCTACCTAGCTCTCACTCCCTCTCTCCCTTACTCTCACTACCTTTTTTTCATACATATTTCTTGCATGTCTTTCTTATTAATCCACACTATGCACACATCATTATTACCCACTATAGTGTCATAAAATTGTGACCCTTACAATTTTGACCGCATTTTAGGCCCTCGCCTTTGGGACTGCATTCCCCTACTTAATTGGGACCCCTCTCTGCATCAACATTTCAAACTTCCTCCTGCTTCAACCCTTATATCACCTTGTGACCCTGTCTAGGCCCCAAAATAGGGTAGGAAAGGGGCATAGCACCCATGTCCTCCCTCTTAGGATGGCCCTAAGATGGGTCCATCTGACCCTTGGACCTAATTTTCTTCTCAAGGACTTCAATTCTCCTATGTCATCCTTCAGTGAGATAAAAATTAATTCTCCCAGGCTAGTGCAGTGTCATGAAATTGTGACCCTTGCAATTGTCAACGACATTAGGGTCCTCACGCACACAATTCAAATCCCTAAGCCAGAGGATAGGGGCATGGTGCCCCTGTTCTCTTCCCCATTTTGGGGTAGGGCCCTTTTCAATTATGCTTTGGTGGTTGTGCATTGAGCGGGAAAACTCCCCCAGTGTCATTCTGCGATGAAAAATTAGTCAATTATCCCTAATTGATGAGTATATAAGTTGCATTTTCCCTCCCATTTTGACATAACACAGATACATGAGATCACACATTCAAGCATTCTTTTCCAACATTGAGCATTCTCAAGTCTTCTTTCAAGGCTAGGTATTGCATTCAAGTTAAGGATTCAAGCATTGAAGAGGAGATTCATTCCAACATTCATCTTCATACGAGAAATTCTATCAACATTTCTATCACAACCTCCCTTGAGGTGATTTACAATTCAGTCTTTCATTTACATTTACTTGCAAGTACTTTCTTTCATCATTTGGTTAATTCCAAAACTAGGGTTTGACCTGAAAGCAAACCCCCAATCCCAACACTTTTCCCTCTCTTTTCTATGCATAGGTTGTAGGTGCACAACTGTACTTTCAGATTTAGACTCCATTTGTAGAGGCAAAAAAATCCTTTTCATTTCGTGGATTTTTCAGAGGACCGTGTACACTCCCGCCATGGTCTGGGAAACTTTTTTCCAAATTCGCAGGGTGGCTTTGTCTCGACATATTATTGTCATATCCAGGTGCACAACTTCATCCTACGCATCTATCTTGAGTCATAATCAGATCTTTGTCACTTTTTCACTTGGTCATAAATACATAATTGAATCAATTCAAATCTCAATCTCAGAAGAGGGGATTAACTTACCATCACTCAGAATTCAATCTCTTTCTCTAGAGGTTGAATCTAGTGTATTTTCCTCCCTATTCTAATGTAATGCATGAAAAGTGTTTGAACAAGAATCCCAAGTGAAACTTTCATCTCTCCTTGGAGGGAAGATAAGCTTTCCTCTATCTCTCCATCATTCACCTTTTCCCAACATTACAACTAGTATAAAAGGGATGTAGTCCTCTCATTTGCATATACAAGAATAAGTAAGGATAAGAGAAATTCAAAAGGAAGCCTTCATTATCGTCATCAAGCATTCAAGTGTTCAATTCTTCAAACATCTCCTTCTTCATGTGTCTTCTTCATTCATCCATTGGAGCAACATTACAACATTCATTTGCAACCATGTATGTGTGTTAGGGTTTTGTCATGTTACATGTCATTTCATGCAACACTTGTGATTACATTCAAGAAGAAAATCAACCATCATCAACAAATTGCGTATCTGCAAGGTATACATTTTCATTATTTACATTTAAGCATTTGCAATTACTTTATTTCAAGGTTGATTCCTCAACTGGGGTTCAACTAAGGAAAACCCCTATCCACAACCCTTCTTACCTTGTTTTCTGTGTGTAGGTTGCAGATGTGGAATTGCAATTGTAGTTTTAGGCTTCATTTACAGAGAAGGTAAAACCCTTTTCGATTCATGGATTTTTTGGAGGACCAAGTACACTTTCAACCTGGTTTTGATGAATTTTCTCCAAATTTGAAGGGCGGGTCCATATCCATCTAAATATCTCAGATTGAAAGTTACAGCACGATCCTGAATTGGTAGCTCCTTATTTCATCCATTTTTTGTCCCTTTTCTACATAGTCAACAAGTCAACATATCTACTTACAAAAGAGGGTAAATTGCATTACACCCTTACAATTCACTTAGTATTCAGATCCTTATTTACTCTAGGGTTTGGATCTAGTGAATTCAACCCCTCTTTTGAATGTAAAGTATCTCCCAAGTGAAAATCATCCTAGTGATTTCCTTTCTCTCTCCTAGGTGGGGAATCACTAGGGGCTATCCAGCCGAAAACCATCGAAATTCTAGTAGGGGCCCAACCAAGGGAATAACTGACAGCTCCACCTGGGGACCAGCCGCCCCTAAATAATGCCATATTAGTAGGAGCAGTGCTGCTAGTAATGGGGGTGGTTATGTGGGCCGACGAGCCCCCCTCCTTTCTATAGTTGGCCAACCACCAAACAACCTATTACATATAGATATAGATATGGATATAGCCTCGGGGAGAGTGAACTCCTCGCCTAGAGTTTTTTTCAATTTTCCACTTTACATTTTGGTGAACCCGACGTCTTACATTCTTGTATTTTATAAAAATTGCTCTTTATTGTCTTAGATCTAAAAATGATATTGCTTATCAAATTCAATTCTTTCATTGTCTTGTTCAATTTACAAATCAAATTTACAAAATTAAGTGGTTAATTGTCAAAACACTAATTTTCAAACATCAACTTGAACTTGTGCAAAAATTGGATTTACATTTAATTTTCAGATTTGTGACTATTTTCAGACTTGTCTTCTTGCCTAAAATTCAAACTTTCAATTTCCCTCCTTTTCCCAAAATTCAAAATTTTAAAATTTAGTGGTTAGGTCCTAAAACCCTATTTTTCAAATTTAAATGGATTTTGTGCAAATTTCAATCAATTTCAACCAATTTTAATTTTCTAAATATTATTCAAGGTAGCCCTATCTATTAGGTTTGACCTTTTTCAAATTTCTAATTCAATTTCTTATCTTTTTCAAAACCCTAATAGGGTCTTATTTCAACATTCAAACCTTAATTTTTCCTATCTAGAGATTGTAAAATCAATTAATTTTTTGGTTTTCTATCTCAAATCATCATAGCTTTCACCCTTGAATTTTTTTGAAAAAGTTGGGAGGATCGGGTGCACATTCAACATGGTCCCTGACATTTTTCCCAAAATTTCAAGAGACTGTTGTGATTGTATTTAATTGCTTAAATCTAGAAAATTGGCTGATTTTGTCGAATTTTGATCCCTCTAAAATCAGAAACATTTCCCAATTTTAACATTGCAACTTTCAAGGAAGCATTTAAAATTAAGTGGTTAATTATAATCTGCCCTAATTTTAAGATCTTAATTGTGTCCATTTTAAATTTGAAATTAAGTGGTATCCCATAGGCCCTAATTTTAAAAATTCAATCTCTTTTGGATAATTTTAAATTAAGAGGTTATTTATTACATAATCCTAATTTTAAATTTTAATTTCCTAGGAGGTTTCATTATTATTCTTTCAATCAATTTCTTCATTTAATTGAATAATCATTTTTCCCTAGAATTTTGAATTATTAAATTATTTTGCAAGTTTCAAATTTCAAATTCAAATTTCACAATTTCAAATTTGCAATTTAAATTCCATTTTCCCTCCTTTCAATTTTATATGCATGTATGGGTTAACAGTATTATGATAAAATGACATATGAGTTTCTTTCTTGATCATAAGTGCATATATAGTTCTTATCTTATTTTTCTAATTCAATTTAAAGTTACATTAAAGATGTTCATTATGTTCCTTTTCATGCATATGATGATAATTTAGTTCTCCCTTTCATTCATAGATATGATTTATCCTCTTTGAAAATTGATCTCATTAATGAGGGCACATAGGTGCAAAAAGGAATATGGACACTTCTTTCAAAGATCTCCCTCCTAAAGATGAATCTTTGGAGAATTATGTTCTTTCTTCTCCTAAAAGTTAACTCCCTCATAAGGATTATTTGGTGCAAGAGGATGATATTATGGCTACTTATCCTAGTGATACCATACCTTCTTTTCATGATCTTCCCTCTAAAGATGAAGTATTAATTATATATGATAGTCCTTTTCCTAATGAGTGTCTTGAAGATAAAGATACCTTAGAATAAGAGGATGACATTATTTCTCATCATAATGTTCTCTCTCCCAAAAATCAAGAGCCTAACAAGAATCAAATCAATTCCATTCATGTTCCTAGGAAACCAAAAATTCATTTTGATTATCATGTTGTACCTTACAAATATACTAATGAGGTAATTGATGAGAACATAAGTGAAGCATCATATGCTTTCTTAGCTCCTACAATCCTCTCTTAAATTCACTCAAATACACCATCTCCTACTAAAGAAGTTCCTAAAGAATAACTCTTAGAGGATGATTGGGGGTCCTTAGATTTCACTCTTACACAAATATTCAAATTGATTGGGCCTCTTTAAACTTCAATCCAATTCCCCCTAAGAGTGAACCCTCTTTTGAACATACACATAGATGCAATGGAAAAATTCTTGAATGTGAGAAACAAAGTCATGAGAACTCACACTTTCCTTTGTCAACATTTTCTTCTTCATTGTCTTGTAAATCCATAACTTCTCATTCTAATTTTGAATTACAACAAGAAAATGTGTTGACCAATCTTCCCAATTCCAACCTAATATCCCCTCTTTGTCCTAAACAAAGAAGAAAACATAAACAACATTCTCAAACTTCTTCTTTTTGTAAATATCATCAAACCCATGGTCATTCTACTAATGAGTTTCAAGATTTGAAAACACAAATACAACATTACATTGATTCAGGCATGTTAAAAATAACATCTTCAACAATGAATGACATATTCATCATGATCATTTAAAATAACATTCAAGTTCCTATTATGTTTCTCCTCACTATGTGACATAGTTAGCCTACCTATTGGGTGCTCCTTGTCATTCATGGTGGTACAATTTCAGGTGCAATCATACTTAGTGAGCAATGGAATAATCTATTTATTCTTGCCTCTATGCTTGAGGGGAAAGAATATTCATTTTCCTCTTTGTAAGGTTTCACTATTTTCTTTATGGAGTACATTATTCATAAACTTGATGTCCTCTCTTGCATGGAGTTCTCCTTCATGAGAGTGCATGTCTATTCCATGAGTGGGATCTTCTCCTTGCTTGAAACAATACGTCTATTATGAACAATCTCTCCTCAGAGAACTTTTGTGAGTCTTCTTCTTTCTCTCTCTTTGCAAACAACATCTTCTATTGTATTATTCATAACTTGATGGCCTTTCTTGAATGGAGTTATCCTTCATGTGAGTGCATGTTTGTTCCTTGTTAGGATGTATTTCTTTCTTGAAATGGTACATCTCTTATGAGTAGTTTCTCTCTAGAAGTTGTATAATTCTTCTCATTATCCTACACTTGGGGGGGAATGATCTCTCTCTCTCTCTCTCTCTCTCTCTTTCTCTTTCTCTAAGGATACACCCTCTCTCTCTCTCTCTCTCTCTCTCTCTCTCTCTCTCTCTCTCTCTCTCTCTCTCTCTCTCTCTCTCTCTCTCTCTCTCTTTCTCTTTCTCTAAGGATACACCCTTTCCTATGTTGTGGATGGTGTGAGTTTTATTACTTGATGTCATTCCTTGTGTGGAATTGTTGTTGTTGTTCACTCAAGGGTTCTCTCTTATACAAGAGGTGTAAGTATTTGACTACAATCTCTATCACACTTGGTAATGTACATCTATAATAATTTCACCCATCCCCATTGGGATAAAAGTGAGTCATCCTTTATCAAGAATCCCTTTCACCTAGCAATAGGAGGAAGGATTTAATTATTGTTCTCTTTTGTTCTTCATTTTAGAATATGTTATATTTGTGTAAGACAACTCCTCTTTAAGGTAGATGTCTTTTGAGAAAAGATCTTTTCTCCTCCAAGGATCTCCTTTACAATTATAGAAAGATATCTCTTTTCAACTATCTTATCCTTTCTTGAAGAGTATTCCCTCTCTTGCTTGGATTTGTGACATTATTGCATGATGGATATCTTCTTGGCGTCGAAGAAAGGTATCCTTGATCTACTTTCCTTAAGACATCAACATTGAACTATGTTGACATCTTAAGGAGGGGGAACCCACACTGCTCCTTTTGTATTATATTTCTCTCACGCATTGTATCTCTTATATACTGGGTCATTCTTGGAACCAGAGG
The DNA here is from genome assembly GCF_030272615.1 of Cryptomeria japonica. Classification (NCBI taxonomy): domain Eukaryota; kingdom Viridiplantae; phylum Streptophyta; class Pinopsida; order Cupressales; family Cupressaceae; genus Cryptomeria; species Cryptomeria japonica. The sequence goes on along the minus strand of NC_081411.1, from coordinate 727,803,347 downwards.
GCAGCCTCTTAGAGAGAGATGTCATCACTTTTCCCTTATACATTGGGTCATTCTCAAAAATAGAGGGAAGTCTCTTAGAGTGAGATCTTACCACTTTTCCCTTATACAGTGGGCCATTCTCGGAACCAGAGGGAAACCTCTTAGAGAAAGATGTTGCCACTTTTCCCTTATACAGTGGGATATTATCAAAACCAGAGGGTAGCCTCTTAGAGTAAAATGTCGCCACTTTTCTCATATAGAGTGGGTCATTCTCATAACCAGAGGGTAACCTCTTAGAGCGATATGTCTCTACTTTCTTGATATTTGTACTATACATTTTATATAGGTCATAGCATACTCGGGCATAGACTCCTATGAGGTGCTTCAAAGCTCACTTACACACATGCACACGAGGTTGAGTGGAACTAACAGTGTTCTCACTCTTCTCCCTTACATGGATCACCTAGACACAATCTAGGGGTGAGTTTTCCATGTCCTTTTTTCTCCATGGATCACCTAATTCTAGCGGCAAGATGTCCATGGTTCGTTTTGTTCGCCTTTCTTCTCATGGATCACAAAATTGTGTATTCATTTCTTCTCTCTTCTTCTTCTTCTCATGAACTCATAGTTTTATTATTGATGGTTCATGGATGATGTAAGCTTTGCTCTTTTATGTAATTCTTGGTGTTTATGTGATGGCATTTGTCTTTGTGTTTCAATTAGTTGCTGAGACATTTGAGTATCGAGGTCTCTTCGGCTAGTTGATTTGTGGTCTCATGTTTTGTTTTTATCATGTGTCTTTTGTGCTTGGTCTTGTTTTTGTTTTGTTTTGTGTGCTCTTGCATATGTTTGAGTGAGTTAAGATCCTGAGATTGGGGGATTTTTTCCTCAAGATTAGTGATGTTTTATATTCCTTGTGGTATTTCTCCACATCTCTCATTTTCATATCTCTCTTTCTTATACTTTACCAACAGTATTGGTGTAAGCCATATTCCTGCTAAAGTGGGGGCTGAATGTAGCATCATAAAATTGTGACCCTTGCAACATTGATCACATTTTAGGCCCTCACTTTTGCGACTACATTCCCCTACTTAATTGGGACCCCTCTCAGCATCGTCATTTCAAACTTCATCATGTTTCAACCCTTATATCGCCTTGTGACCCTGTCTAGGCCCAAAATAGGGTATGAAAAGGGTGTGGCACCCCTGTCCCCCTTGGATAGGGGTGTGTTGCCCCTATTCTTCCTCTTAGGGTGGCCCTAAGATGAGTCCATCTGGCCCTTGGACCTAATTCGCTTCTCGGGGACATAAATTCTCATATGTCGGCCTTTAGTGAGATAAAAATTAATTGGCCTAGGCTAATATAAAAATGATTTAGTCCTCTCATTTGCATATACAAGAATAAGAAAGGATAAGCTAAATTCAAAAGGAAGCCTTCATTATCTTCATCAAGCGTTCAAGTGTTCAAGTCTTATAACATCTCCTTCTTCATTTGTCTTCTTCATTGATCCATTGGAGAAACATTACAACATTCATTTTCAAGAATGTATGTGTGTTAGGGTTTTCTCATGTTACATGCCATTTCATGCAACACTTGTGATTATATTCAAGAAGCAAAGCAACTATCGTCAACAAGTTGCAGATCTACAAGGTATACATTTCTATTATTTATATTTAAGCATTTGCAATTACTTTCTTTCAAGGTTCATTCCTCAACCAGGGTTTGACTAAGGCAAACCCCTATCCACAACCATTCTTCACTTCTTTTTTATGTGTAGGTTGCAGATGCGTAGATGTAATTGTAGATTTAGTCTTCATTGGTAGAGACGAAAAACCCTTTTTGATTCACGAATTTTTTAGAAGACCAAGTACACTTTCAACCTAACTGACAAATTTTATCCAAATTTTTAGGGGAGATCTGTATGAGTCTAAATATCTCAGATCCAAAGTTACAACACGATCCTGAATCGGTAGCTCCTTATTTCATCCATTTTGTCTCCTTTTTCTACATAGTCAACAAGCCAACATATCAACTTACAAAAGAAAGTAAATTGTATTGCACCCTTGCAATTCACTTAGTATTCAAATCCTTATTTACTCTAGGGTTTGGATCTAGTGAATTCAACCCCTCTTTTGAATGTAAAGTATCTCCCAAGTGAAAATTATCCTAGTGATTTCCTTTCTCTCTCCTAGGTGGGGAATCACTAGGGTTCAATTTTCCACTTTACACCCAAACACATTTATTTCTTCATAATGGTTCTTATATTTGTTTATTGGCCTATAATATACAACATACCTAGCCCATGTGTTTGTTACCTATTTCTATCTAGTTGTTCATTTCAAATAGAAATTATTCGTAGTACTTCACAAGTACCTCTCTATCAATCACAATAATCAAATTTGCATTGTATTCAAATGTCATAAGCCTTGCATCATGGTAAACAATTGGATCATAATACAAAAATCACTCATTTCTTTTGTTTACACATTCTTATTTTGATAAAGTAGATGGAATACATAGAAATAAAGAGAAAGATATATAGAAATATAAAAGAATAGTGATAGAGAGATAAACAGAGAGATGAAGAGATATATAGATAGATATAACTTGAGAATGATAGAGAGGGAAAAGAATGGGAAAGAGATAGGTAGAGAGAGAGGGAAAGGGAGAGAGATAAGTAGAGAGATATATAGAGAGATAAAGTGGGAGAGACAAAGAGAGAGGGGTAAATGGAGAGATAAAATAATAGAGGTATGGGCACCAAAAAATTTAGTGTATCCCTTATATTTTATATTCGTATAATATTTTGATAGGATTTAAAATAAATATAAAGTTGCAATTTGCATTACACATTGTATTTTCAAACCTACAATTTATCATATCAGCCTCCATATAGGAAGTGTCACTTATCATTGCCATATGTAACTCATATAGCAAGAATTTGTTTAGCTAAGACATAGGGTTTTCAATAACATGATTAATTTTTTTTATATCTTTTGTACTTCCTCAATTAATTATGGAGCTCACGTTAAATGATTAGGGAGATCACATCAAATGTATTAGGATAGTTTTTGACAAGTATAAGAAGTCATAATTCTAGCTAGAAGTTAAGGTATTAGTTTTTAAATCAAACCTTTCCCTATATGATGTGTTGAAAACATGACAAGATAAAAAATGAGGTGGTAAAAAATAAGACATTTTGATAAACATGATGCATAAAAAAATAGGATATGTTAAAAAGCATGGCATACATTATGTGTTAAAAAACACAAAATACACAATGTGTCGAAAAAAATGACATACAAGACATAATAATCATGAAATATATTGTTGAATTGATTTTATTGGTCCACTAATTTTAAATATTGTTGGTCATAAATCCTCTTTCCATTTTGATTTTAAGGATGCCCATATCCTAACATAAAGCTTAAATCTTGGTACAAGTAGGGAGGATGTTGGAAAGGTTTATGATCTAATAGTTTATTTTATTGTCTTTCTTTCAAACACACTATTTTTTAAAACACGACGTGTTTCAAAAAACATACCCTATTATGTTTCAAAACAATCTTATTCAAATACCAAAGGTATGTCCACCCCAACAAAAGTCCATTCCTCATTTTATGTTGATATAGGGTTGTGATAGTTAAATATGTCAAAAAGATATAATTAAAATTTAAAATATGGAAGGGCTTAAATGGAATTAAAATAAATAAATTAATACCTATATTTATTAAAGTGAAAATAGGGAAAGACCTATATGAAATTGAAGTCAAATTAGGCACACTAAAGAAAGGGCCCTAAAGTGGGTGTGAAATTTCAAAGGTTTATAATTTAGAATGCTACAACTATCAACCATGAACTAAGCTTTCACAGGTTACAAAACACAATGTCTATTGCAACCTACAACTTGATATATACAATGAGATCCTATCAAAACTCTACTACATCATAAAATAAAAAATACAATTTTGCTAGGGTGCACATATTTATGTTACCTAAAGAGGAAGGTTTTTCATTTGAGATAAAATCAAATGACAAAAAAAACCATCTTACCAACCTTGAACTGAGCTTGTGTGTGCTGATAAACACAGTCTGTAATATACTTTTGCGTAAAACAAAAAGTGTAATACACTTGTGTGTAAAAAATAATGTGTAATACATTTTTTTCTAAAACATATATCAAATGATTAGTTTGATATCACAACCTTTCTCTTCAAGTAACGAAGGTATGCACTGTTGGAGTTTTCTCATTGATGAAAGAGAATGTTTTATCAGTTATCAATTGTCATTGATATCAACATACTTCTTTTGACTTGTTATGTTGCTACTCTAGTAATTAGAAGACTTTGTCCATCATGTTTTACTCTGTGTTGCTCCGCATTTGTAGATATGGGTTTGTGGTTTGGGTAGTACACTCATGAATATTAGATGTACCTATTCCAGTTTGTACGCATTATGTACCTATAGATCATAATGTATTTAGTATTTTTGCTCCAATATATTTGTTTGTGATGATTGTGTTCATCTATTTGATGATCTAGGAAATATAATATATAAAAAACATCATAAATACATATTCATAGTTATAGTAATTTGTGTAATATTATAATATATAGATATACAAATCTCTCTCAATATTATTAGTGAGGATGTTAAATCCTTATGAAGGTATATAATAGAAAGATAAAATATTTTCTTCTATTAGCGTTTCATCAATTGAAATTGTAATAGAAAAAGATAGAATTCATGATGTTGAATAAATCATACAAAATAATATAATAAAATATTGATAAATCTATCAAACAATAAAAAATAGATGAAAATCACTAGTTAAATTATACTTGGATAGAAATAGTGAATAAAGTATGTGATTCCTAATCCTATTGCGAAGCATAAAAATGGAATCAGGTGACTAAAATCTAATTCCACTCTCATGTACAAAGTGAAATACGAAAGAGCCTAGAGAGATAGTTCACTTTAGCTACTTCTTGTGAGGAAGAGAGAGTCACAGAATATCTCTTAGGGTTTCTATTCCTTTGCTATAAATGAAGAGTAGATGTGCAAATTATGATGCAATGATCAGCTATGCTAGGAGATGAACAAGGAAGCAAGTATAAATTGAAAATGCAAAAACTAACATAAATGAAACTAAGAAACTGAGCACAAAGTAGGGAGGGGAATTATGATGTCTACCTAGCACTGAAATTTGATGCTGACTATGCAGGTCTAGGGCACCATGCTTTGGTCCCTGTCAGAATAGAGGGCTGAAACTACAAAATTGCAAAAAAATGCAGAAAAACATAGAGGACCAGGGTGCCACACTCTAGTCCTAGGGAGGACCAGGGTGCTACATCATAGTCCTTGAAGAATGAGTCCAAATTTGGAGGTTGAGTCTGCGTCTATGTTCTCTATCAGTTATGAAGATCGTGCGTTTGTTGGATTTCTGTACCTGCACCCGCAACTTGAAAAATGGTGTCTAGGTGGCTATATAGATTTTTCCTTAGTCAAACCCCTTGTTTTGGTGATTTCCACCTCCACAAATAGAGGATAATGTATTTAATATGTGTATGCAAGATCCTAAATGAACAAGAAAGTAGATCTAGAGTTCTACCCTATGCTTTGGAGAGTAAACCCTAAATGAATGTAAATGCTTCAAATCACAAGTGTAATAATGGATCTAAAGCATGAATTCAAATTTGACAATGACTTTTATGAAGCTCATACAAAGACATGAAAATAACATGAAACAATACCAAACCCTAAGGGAGAGGTACAAACCAATCATCAGTCGATGATCTCCTATTACTCTTCAATGTCTTCAAAGCTCCTAAGGGATGTTGGAAATGATTTATCTAGACTTAGTGAATTATTGATGGATGCTTGATTTGTTGTTATACACTTCACATAACCTACACTTTCACTTCATAAGAGGATCCTTCAATTGCTAGATCTTAGATGCTTCAAATGAGGAAAAGAGGGCTTTATGTAGGAGACCCTAACTTTTTTTTGATTCATAAGCCGACTTAAAAATAATATTATTCACCAATCTCTTGGATTTGAATATTAAAATACCGCCAAAACATGCTCCTAAAATTTAGGGAGAAAAAGTCAGGACCATGTTGGTATCGGCATGGTCCAAACACATGGTTCGACCAACTTTCCGCCAAATTTTTGGGGAAGTAAGATATTGTATTTCAAAGCAAAATTCCAGGAGTATGTGGGAATTTGCCACATTTAGATATTGAAAATCGGGCCTTAATGGTCAAAAGAAGGCATAATTAGGGTATTTGATGAAATGATTAATTGGAGGAATAAAATAAAAAGGGGCACACTTAGGGTAAAGGGCCCAATTTTATGATGTGCAGAGTAATGAAAGAAGGCCTTAAATTAAATCAAATTAATTAATTAAATATTTAAGGAGGAATTGAAATGCAAGATGCAAACACACTACTTGGTGGGTGCTAACCTAAGTGTGGAATTGCATCACCCAATTAAGGGTGTACAATTTATGACATTACACCTATAAAGACACTTAAGCTAACATAGAATGAGAATATTCATATAAAAGGGGTATCTTTGATTAAGGTGACACTAACTTCTTTTTTGGTTATAGAGGTTTAGTACCACTATCTTCTATAATAGTTCATAGATTAGTAAAGTCTTCTTGTGACCATAACTGTGATATCAAACACATGTCATGATGCATTCAATAGCTTCACCTTAACTCTATCCTTTATTTGAGATATGTATAATAATCATATAATATAGTTTTGATTTGGTTTTGTTAGTTCATTTATTTTTATTATTGTTGATTAAAAATCCTCCTTTCATTTTGATTTGAAGGATGCACATGTTTTGTTACAAAGCCCCAATATTGGCACAAGTAGGGATGATGTTGGAAAAGTTGTCAACATTGTGAAGAAATAGAAGGGTAGCCAATATTGGGCAATAATGAAAATTCACATCAATTCTCAAAATCCATTGACATTGTAAATATGGAATTTTTGTTTAAGTTACACAATGTGTTTTCCAACATGTAGAAGCTTAGACATTCATATGAATACTCAACCATGACAATCATATGAAACTCACTATTGTGCTCCCCTAGTTTAAATCTAAAATGGTTATTTAATTTTTATGTAATTTTAAATCGTATTATAATAAGAGTGGATGCTAGTTTAATTTTTATATAATTTTGAAGCTTATTATATTGAAAGCTAGAAATCCTCAATTTTTGAGTTTACACTTACATTTGAGGTGAACTCCCTAATCATTTAAAGTAATCTATATAATCAATTGAGGAATTATAAAATAAAAAAAATAAAAAAATCATGTTACTAAAAACCCTACATCTTTTCTAAACCAGGTCTTCCTATATGAGTTACATATGACAGTGATAAGTGGCACTTCCTATATGGAGGATGGTATAATAAATTGCAAGGTTCAAAATAGAATGTGTGTTTTGACCTTGAATTTACAACATACCTAACCCATGTGTTTGTTACCAATGTCTATATAGTTGTACATTTCAAATAGAAACAACATGATTGCTGGTATTATTGGGAAAATAGGATATAGTACTCTACATTAGATGGTACAAAACATGGTGTGTTTTGGGTACTACGAGAAGAAGGTTGCAAAAGATAGCATGCATTAAAAAAAAATGAGTTTAAATACTCTCCTTATCTCTTTTTCTCTCTTAATATGTCAACCTACAAAATCTTAGCTCATGGTTGATAAGATCTATTTTTTTGTTCATTCCATGTTATTTGAAATGAATGGATGGATATCATAACCTTCCTCTTCAAGTAACAAAAATATGTGCACCACTGGGCCAAGGCTTGTCTGATGAAACCTAAGCAAGCTAAGAATATTTGGAAGAAAAAGGAACAGAACAATGCTTTGGCTTATGGGGAGGAGGTTGAGAAGGCTATATCAGTGGAAGAGCCTAAGGGAGACGCTTAGGTTTCCAAGATAGGGCCAGAGTCAATGGATTTCCCTAAGGATGGGGGTTGTTGTGTAGAAAATACTAATAACCTAGATGCTCAAGAGCCCCCAGAAATGCTGGACAAGCTCAAATAAGTTGATAGTGAGGCTAGTGGGATTGTGAGCTCTGACAGGGTGGCATCCAGCCCCTTTGGGCCTAGTGATGGGTTTGGAATTGCGCTCATCGTTAATCTTTTGGAGAACTCTCAAGTGTTAAAGGATCAAGGTGTTGTAGTGAATATTTTTGATGTAGAGGATTGTCACTCGCAAGATGGAGATATGGATACTAATAAAAGGATTAAGGGGGAGGACTTTTGTGATGAGGAATCGAAGGCCCCGTTTACAATGGTAAAGGCCAAAAATAGAAGAAAAATCAATTCCCAAACTCCAAGTATCAACACTAGAAGAAATCTTAAATTTGTGATTTGACTCCAAGAGGTGTTGGTAGACCTACCCTATCTTGATAAAGTGGGGAGCTAGTCAAGAAGAAGTTGCAGATAGTCTCAAAAGAACTCTTGTGGAGATGGGTATTGTGGGTTTGCCCCTCCCGTCCCAATGAAGATTTATCTAATGGAACATTTGGGAGATGAACTATCCCCACAAAATTTCCCTTCTTTATAATTTAATAAGGTAATACAAACTTGATATTTGTCTTATTTAAGAAATGAAGATGTCTCATAGTAAGGTGGATGATCTCAAACTTGCAATTTATAAAGAGGTGGGTTTGCATTGCATTGATTTAGATGGAGCTTTAGGAAGCTTAGTTACCTTTTGGAACCCTCATTTGGTTCAAGAGGTAAGATCCTTTTCTCTTCGGCTAATCATATTGCTACAGAAATTGTGCACTTAAAAGATGGCACCTCATGGGTTATTTCGAATGTTTATGCTCCTAATCACAAAGTTGCCAGAAGAAAGTTGTGGGAGGAAATTTTTTCTTTTAAAGATAATTTTACCTATGATAAGTGGGTGGTGATGGGAGACTTTAATACTCCCTTGTATAGTTCAAACAAAAAGGGAGGTGCTCCTACTACTTTAGATAGCAATCATTATTTGCTGGACTTTATTAATCTGCATGGAGCTACTTTTACTTGGTCCAACAAGATAATGGGTAATGATCTTATCCAGGTTAGGCTGGATAGGGCTCTCATATTGCATATTTGGTTGAATGGATTTAATTGTATAATCTATTTTTCTCTAGGATTGGGTCTGATCACTTGCCCATTTTGCTGGTGATTGATAAAATCTGTAGTAAAAAGAATTTTCCTTTTAGGTTCGAAAAACTATAGACCCTTGATTTGGACCTTAAGAATAAGATTAGAGACTAGTGGGCTACTGATATCTAGGAAATTTCTATGTTTAGGATTGCTAAGAAGCTTGGGGTTGTGAAATTGAATGTGCAGAAGTGGAACAAAACTTCTTTTGGTCATATATTTAGAATTAAAGAGGCCCTTAAGTTGGAAATTGATGATATCCAATTGTAAATTCAATCTCAAGGTGTGCTCCCACACTTGGTGAATTACGAGATTGTTATCCTATCTAAATTGCATGATATCATTGCTAAAGAGGAGGATTTTTGGAAACAGAGATCTCGATCAATTTATCTTAAGAGTGGGGATATGAACACTAAATGTTTTCATATGTCTATGCTAAAACATAGAGCCTCTAATAGAATTCACTCTATCAATTTCAATGGAGGTCTGCTATCTAATGATGAGGAGATTATGCAAGGGGCATTTCTTTTCTAATCTTCTTTCTGAAGAGTTGGAATCTTGTTTCGGAAGACCAACTAGAGCTCCTATCGGAAATTCCTTCTCTTGTCTCCCAGGAGGGTGAATAAGTCTTTAACTCGAATTGCTTCAAATAGAGAAGTCCAAGAGGCCATCTTTTCTTTTGAAGGAAACAAAGCCCCTAGTCTGAATGAATTTTCTATATTATTCTTCCAGACCTATTGGGATATTATGACTAAGAATGTGGTGGCTTGAACTAAGGAGTTTTTTGGTTCCAAATCCTTGTTAAAGGAATAAAATGCCACATTTATTATTCTTATCTCGAAGAATTCGAGGGCTGGCTAATTTTTGGATTTTAGACCTATCAGCCTCTGCAATTCCACTTACAAGATTTTCACTAAAATCATTGTGTTGTGGCTTAAGCCCCTCCCCCCTTCCCTTATTTCTGGCCAGCGAAATGGGTTTGTGCTAAGGAGGCAAATACAAAACTTGACTACGACTGTGCATGAAAATATTCATTCTCTCTCGGTGAATAAGAAGGTCGGTTTCTTTCTCAAATTAGACCTCCTCAAGGCTTATGACAGGGTGAGTTGGAGCTTCCTCCTGAAGGTTTTGTCTTCTTTCGGCTTCGATGAGCCCTTCATTAGAATTATTTCTCAGCTGATTTCTTCAGGCACTTTCTCAGTGATTCTGAATGGTTTCCTACTGGTTTCTTCGCCTCCTCTCGAGGTTTAAGGCAAGGAGACCCCCTCTTGCCTTTCTTATTCATTTTAATGGTTGAGGAATTGGGAAGAGATATCCGGAAATAGGGTAGACGTGGGTCTCTACAAGGTTTGGCTCCCTCTTCTAATGGGCGCATTTGTTCTTATCAACAACTTGTTGATGATACTATCCTCATGGGAGAGAGATCGATTGTAGAATCTAGAAACTTCAAGAGAATGCTACAATTGTATGAGAATTCTTTTATTCAGGTGATTAGCCTCCAAAAGAGTTCTATTTTCTTCCTTAACATCCCAGAAAGAAGGTAGCATAGAATTGCCCATATCCTGGGATGGAATGTTGATGTTCTCTCATCGACCTACCTTGGTCTGCTGCTTTGTTCATCAGAGGTTCCTAATGAGTTTTAGAATAAACTCATCAACATATTTCATTCCAAGCTTGCTGGCTGGAAGGGTGCTCTGTTATCCCAAGTAGACAAGATTAAGTTGATCAAGGCTACTCTTCAAAATATTCCTATATATGCCTTTAGCCTTTTTAGAATCGCTAAAAGATTCCTAGTTAAAATTAAAGAGATACAAAGGAATTTTTTATGGTCTGGAACAAAATCTGAGAAGAGATTTCATCTAGTATCATGGGATCAAGTCTGCTTAGCCAAGAATATGGGTGGTATGGCTATCTATAAGTTGAAGGAGTTCAATTCGACCCTTTTGATGAAACAACTCTGGAGAAATTGGAAAGATAATAATGATTGGTCCCAGATCATCCACAACAAGTATTTAAATGGGTACTCACATATTTGGGATATGCTTGGGGATGAGAGACCTGTGGCCTCTTTGTCTATCCTTTGGAAATTAATTTAGGGCACTAAATCTATTCTCTGTCAAGGCCTGTTGTGGTTGTTGAGAAATGGCAAGAATATCTTGTTATGGGATGATAGGTGGCTTGGGGATTCTCTGCTAGACAATGATCCTATGTTCTGCTATTTTTTAGGAAATCTGTATAGGGCGGTTTGGCAGATGGGTGGCAGATTATATCAATAACTTTAAGTGGGTTGACCTGACTATTGTGGATCCCTCTCTCTAGACTCTTCAAAGGTTCTTGAACATTTTGCACATTCCTATGTCTAGATCAGAGGATCTCTTACCTAGACTTTCTCCACATATGGTAACTTCTTTGTTTCTTCTTCTTTTAAGTTGTAGACTAGGATCCTCTTCCCCAAGCCTTTTTGGGGGTTAGTTTGGAACCACAAGATCATTTCAAAAATCAACATCTTCTTTTGGCTAACTATCTAGAACAAAGTCCTAACTATTGATAATCTTTGTAAAAGGGGGATGGCTATCCCCAATCGGTGTTTTCTGTACTTGCGGGATGTTGAGAATGCCTTCCACATCTTGTTTGGTTGTGATTTTTCTTGAGAGGTTTGGGATTGCTTTTGGAACTTGTGATCTCTGGATTGGGTCTTCCCCACTTCTTTTGCCGAATGCTAGTCTCAATGGGTCTCACCCTTTTCTAATCAGGCTCTCTCATGCATTTGGAACCTCATGTTGCCTCATATTGCTTGGGGTCTATGGAAGGAATGAAACAATCAGATTTTTAGGGATAAATATTGTTGTGCTAATGTTGTTGCCAATAAAATCCATTTGGCTATCAAAGAAAATGTCCAGGCAGTTTGTGATGAGACTAAGATTGTTGGTACTCTCACCCCCTCAAAGGATGATCTAGATATTTCTCACAGGTGGAAAATCAATTGGGATATTTCTAAACCCTTGTACAAGCTAAATAATCCTAGAGATAGGAGAAAGTGGCACCCACCCCCATCAGGATGGGTCAAAATCAACAGGGATGGGGTGGAAAAGGGGAATCTCAGACCTGTTGGTTATGGGGGAGTGGTTCCTGATCACAATGGTAGGCTTGTCTCAGTAGTGGACCTCCCTTTGGGTACCCAGACAAACCACTGTGTTGAGGTTTTGCAGCCTATGCTGGGGTCAAGTTGGCTAAAGAGATAGGACTAAGAAGGGTTTGGCTTGAATGTGACTCAATAAACATTATTAATTGTCTAAAGGGGTCCTCTTCCTCTAGTTGGTCGATCGCGCATATCATTCAAGATTTCCTTACGCTCCTGAGAGATTTTAAAGACTTTCAAATCTCACACGTGTATTGGGAAGGAAATAAGGTGGCCGATAATTTGGCCAATATGGGGCTAGATTAGCTAGCAAAAGAGTATGGTATTTTAATGATCGGATTCCATTGTACCTTCACAACCTCATTAGTAATTATTTTAATGCATGTGAAGCATAGGGGGTTCTTGTAAATAATGAAGGTGAACAAGCATCAATGTGTCCTAAGCAGGATGACTTTTATTATAACTGAGCCAAACTTTCTGGAGGTTCTCCTTTTCTTCACTCTCTGGTCGAGCTTAATTTCTATTGTGTTGTAGACTGTGGGGTTTGAAGTTTCTCACATGATGGGAGGGGATAGAAACTTCTTGGAACCCATGACGGTGTATGAGAAGTGGCGTAATTAGGAAGTTGTTTGGAAGGAGCTCTCAGTGGACGAGTTGACAGGGTATATGGAGACTCTCCATGGGTCAGAAGCCCTCATCACTGATTCCTTTGTCCAGGGATTGAGGGAGGGTTTCTTTGGTATCGAGCTGAAATTTAATGAGGAAATGGTGACCAAGGTATCCAATACCTTGATTGAAGGGACCAAGTTCTATAGGGACAAAAAATGTGCCATTGAAGCTTTTGATACTTTCCTCACACTGAAGGAGAGGGAGAAAATGAGGAAGAACATGAATGGTGGTTGGGATATAACTTCACTCCCTAAACCCTAAAAGGTGATTTCAGAGGTCATCATGTGATACCTTACTTTTAATGGTAAATTCTGCATTCTTTTCAGTTACCATTTTTTCATTTTGAATCATTTTCAGCACAAATGTATCTCTTTACCTGTTTACCTAGCGATCTCCTTGAATCATAGTATTCAGGATCATCTAAAAAGGGTTTCCTCTCATGTTCTTCATGAAGGATTAATCTTTTTGATAATGGAATGTGCTAAATCCTTTCATGTGGAGAGGAACCCTAGGGCTAAGTCGGGCATTGGGTTTTAAAAGAATGTTCGGTTGCATTATGGGGATACGTCCTCTAATGAGGAGAATAATTTTAATGAGGAAGAGGCCTATCATATCTATGAAAACTAGAACCTAATGTAATCCTCTATTGAAAACCCTAATCCCAGTGGTAGGAATATCATGCTCTTAGACGAGGATGACAACCCCGATAAATTGTTCCTTATTTTGTGAACCCTAGTATTGATGTTAAGGGGAACAAGGGGGCTAGGGATTTTGTTGCCAGCGTGAAGGGGAAGTCTAATATTTTTGGGTCCCTGGTCACTAATTCTTCTATTGTGTTTGGGAAAAAAAGAAAGGCACCCCATACAGATTTGGGTGGGCGAGAGAAGGAACATGATGTTAATTTCAATACACTTGCTAATGGGTGTAGGGCTACGTTGAAGGAGATGGGTTCCTCTATCCCAGAGGCCATGGTCTTCAATCTTAGCCTATAGAATTTATAAGAGAATCAACATGCCCTATTCTCTGGGATTTTACAGGAGATTAATTATCTAAGGGAAAGGGTTGATCAGCCGAAGTGAGATTTGGAAGTCCTCAAGGACCATGAAAGGTGAATCAAAGCTTTGGAGGAAGATTGTTAGAAACTCAAACAGAGTTTGACTATGGTGGTGGCAATTAGCAAGGCGGCAATGGATAACACTAACGAAGCTCTCTGCAAGCTAAATGATTAGGTCGAGGTCTTGCATGCCATTTCCAAGGGTAATTCCCCTTTGGGCAGCATGAAGACACTGAAAAAGGATAAGGCAACAAATGCAGGGACAAGAAAGATTCTCAGGGTGACTTAAGAGAGTCTGGATGAGGATGTTGAGGAAATTGAGGTGCCCCGATGGGTCCTACGATAAGGCTTCATAGAAAAGACAAGGGTATGACCCCTGTAGCTAGTGTCAATAAGAAAGTTCTATGGATTTAAAAAGAGGTCATTCTGAAGAAAAATAAATTGGGAAAGATTCTGTAATTTTGTTAGGTTATTTTATTTTGTCTGTCGTTTGGGCTTCATTGCCCCGCTCTATTGGACTAGTTGGCATCTTTTTTGCAGCTGGGTCCTGGATGTTTCTAATCTTTCTTATTTTTTGTTAACTCTGGTTTTTTGGTCCCTGTAAAACCAGTTTTCCCCCTTAATCAAAACAAAAACATGTGCACTTGAACAAAAGTGTATTCCTCGTTTTATGTTGTTGTAGGGTTGTGATAGGATGACATTGTAAATATGAAGTCACAAATCTTAAATTACATAGTGCACTTGTCAACATGCAGAAGCTTGGTTCATGGTTGATAAAATGTGTTTTTTTTGCTGAGTTGATGTTATCTCAAATGAATATTGAGTTATTACCTCCTCTAGAAACTAACTTCTGTGTTGGTTATAGAGGTTTAGTGCCACTATCTTCTATAATAGTTCATAAATTAGTAAATGCTTCTTGTGACCATAAATGTGATATCAAACACATGCCATGATGCATTCAATGTCTTCACCTTAACTCTATCAATTAATTAAGATATCTATAATAATCACGTAATGTAGTGTTGATTTGATTTTATTGGTTTTTTTAATTTTTAATGTTGTTTCTCAAAATCCTCTTTCCATTTTGATTTGAAGGATGCCCATGTCCTATTAAAAAACTCCAATTTTGGCACAAGTAGGGAGGATGTTGGAAAATTTTGTATCTAATGGTTTATTTTTCTATCTTGGTTTCAAAAAACACTATTTCGAAATAGTATTATCTAAAACATGATGTATTTCAAAACATGATGTCTTTTAAAACATGTTGTGTTTCAAAACATGATTCTTTTAAAACATGATGCTTTTAAAACATAACGTGTTTCAAAATATTGTTTCAGAATACACTTTATTTCAAAACATTCCATGCTTTTTAACTTGGATTCCCATTCTATTGTTGGACAACTAGATAAAAACAACTGTAAGTTTTTCCTTCTCTTTCATATATAGTTCACTTTTTTAGTAAAGAGTAATAATTTCTAGCTTGAACTAATAGGTTTTGATTGACAATAAAAGTATCTCTTGATAATTTCATGACAAAAAGCCTATGTATTCTCTAGTCTAAACTAATAGGAATAGATTGTTAGTAGATGCGTCTCTTGAGAATTTCATGGAAAAAAACCATAAAACTATCTCGATATAAGAATTCATCCTCCAAATGAATAATCAAATTAAAATAATCACTTCCCTTTACATGTCTTAAATATTCTAAGGATAAGAGGTTGGATTTGCTTATAAGATAAGGAAAACATATTCGTTTTGGTAAGATGTTTACTTTTTTTGTTTATAATTATGCTCTCACGGTTTAAACTTAAAATGGTTTTTTAATTTTTATATTTTTAAGCTTATTATAATAAGAGTGGCTCCTTGCGCTATATAATCGATACATTTTCACAATTATAGAGATTTGTGCAATGTTAAAACATATAGATCTATGAATCTCTCTCATCATTAATAGTTAGGATGTTAAATCTTATGAAGGTATATAATAGAAAAATAAAACATCCTTATTAATAGTTTCATCAATTGAACTTATGATAGAAAAAGATAGAATTCACTATGTTGCATAGAACATATAAAATAATATAATAAAATGGTAATAAATTTATCAAAAGATAAAAATAAAAGACAAATAAGAGCAGGGGGGGTGTTGAATCAGTTGTAGATTAAAAATTATAAAAAAATTCCACAAAAATAAATCCCACAATTTGAACTTTAGATTACTTGACCATGAATAAATAATAATATGAAAGATCACACTCATGAAATACCAAATATGATGTGGAAAACCCAAGAAGGGAAAAACCACAGAGAATGTTAGTTCTCAAAATAAAAACACATGTTGGGGTTACACCGGTTAAGGTGATTTTTACAAGATGACTCATTGCCAGAATTGCTCAATGCAAGTGGGCTCTCTACCCAGCTAAAATTGCTAGAAAAAGGAGGGCTCACTACCTAGAGGAAGAAAGAAAGAATCCACCACAAAGGAAAAACAATCACATTCTTCCAATGTCAGAAGAAACCTTAGGCTTATTGCCACTGGTACCAAGTAGTACTAGCGCGCAACCACATCAAGATCAACCACTCTACATCACCGATGTTCCTTTTACAATCAACTTCCTTCTAAAAATCCTTCTATATATATTTCATTACAATCATTATTTGTATATATTGATCTCCGAAATAGATTTTTTTCAAGTTGGCCATGCAGACAATAAAACATAATTCAAAAATAAGTCTTCAATAAGCATTCCCACGATGGAAAGGAATGAAAAATGGACCACACCACAAATCAACAAAACGTTATCCAAATGCCGCACTCACTGAATGAAGAAGATAGAGCATTTGGGGTTAACCGAACCAACTAAGAACAATTCTGGAGCACAACAACATGTGTTGAATCAAAATAACAAAGATACAAACTTAGAAGCGTAAATCCAGAAATAACAAGAGAACTGAACATGTGGAACAATGCGGAGCTCTATAAACTCCATCAACCAAACATCATCAGCATAATATAGACTTCCAGAGAACACCTTCCAAACAATCAAAATAAGAGAGAATAATCTCAAGACAATATCCAATAATGTGTCAGCATATCATGAATATATCTACAATAACTAAGAACATCTATAGTAAAACCCAAGAAAGAAAATAGAATCAGCACGTTGACATCAATGACAACCATAATGAAACATCACTCATCTTCACATTTTCAACATGTTGGTAAACAAATTTGTTACTGTGGTTGTTTCTTTGAAATCGACCATGTTCACCGTAAGAGCAATGACAAATGTTCTAACAATTGAAGAGACTGTGGTCAAATCACAATCTTCCTCTGCGTTTGAGAGGGGTAGCTCCCTCATATGATAGGGGTTTTTATGATTTTTTGTGTACTTTTAACCTGAAAGTACAAAAAGGAAAAATAACAAAAATAAATGAAGATGTACAAAAGAAACTCAAATGGCAGACATACAAGTACCAATCAAGATTCCACAAATGAAGACATGTCACAAGAGGATTTTAAGACATAAATATGGGTAGGTGTGTAATGATTGTGAAAGAAGAATGACAAACCTCGACATACAAAGAGATAGGTCATACAAGGACATCCAAATCAAGATACCGAGAGATGAGTGTGTTTCATTACATCAATCACACGAATAATCAACATTTTACATGTGCATAAAAGGGTTACCAACTTAACATACAAGAAATTAGCAATGATAACATAGGAACACATTTAGAACACATAAACTAAACTGCATTCTTCATTATCTTTGAAATTATACAATTCCAAAATCCTTTTTGTTCATAGTGTAAACATAAAGCTTTTCAAAATATCTCTGAAAATTTCTCTAAAATTTCCCCTTGCAAAAAGTCCCCTCATTACAAAAAATGGCTTAGTAATAGGCTTTCCCTTGATAACTAATTTGTACCTACTTTCTAATCACCTAGTAACTGCCTTCGCAATTTTGAGAAAATAAAGTAAGCTTCATTTTACTTTTGACTTTGGTCAACTTTTGCATAATAAAACTTATTTTCTAACTTGTTTACAACGATGTGACATAAATCACTTTTACCGAAAGGTAATTGAAAACCCCCAACTTTAAAGAAATGTCAAGTTTGGTTTGCTAAGCTGTTTGTCTGATCCATTTGCTTCATCTATGACACCTCTTGAAAATGTTTGTGATAGTGAGCATTATTTGTCTTACGTTTATTTATTTTGAACATCTTGATCACATCTTCGAAGAATTATATCAGCTTTCTTAAACGCTTTTCCTCTCCTTAAGCTAGCTCTAACTTTTGATCACTAGCTTCATCATTTCGTTCGAGGATGCACCATATGGATGTGGTTTCTCTTTTTCCAATGCATTTAAGTAGAATGTTTTTGAATATTGAAAACCAAAAGCCTCCAAGGTCTTATTCTTGATTTCATACCTCATGTGATTTAGAATGTTTAGTACGATGTCCAAAGTTCCTGTCATGCTCGTTCAGGTGTCCATCATAGTAAAGAACATTAAAAATGCAAGCACAACGATCAACTCTTGGCGAGATTTCATGATCTCTATTCATGAAACCGAAATAGTGAAAGGCTCCATTCACTAAGCTTCGTCGAGGGATTTACACATTTTATTCTTTCATTGCAATTATGTAAATGGTGGCAACCAATTTGGCTTTGCGCTCACTAGTTGCATTTGCTTGAAGGTTTCTCTGACTACGTAACCAAATCCATAAAAACCTTCAATCATCTCATTCGATGATACTACCTCTCCTTGACGCATTCTAGCAAACTGTTCACGCTCGCGCTGTCTATGATTCCACGGTTTGCATGCATTCCAAGCAGAGCATTTCCCATTTTGGTATCTAACGAAAATCTCCGTATCAATATGTTTTGATGGACGCCTATAATCTTGGAGGCTTTCTGTCAAACAATAAACGTGCATTGTCTACGCATCGTCAATTCGGAAATACCTTGATTCTACATTTGTCAAACCAAGCACATTCGTTTCAATGTTTCTAAAGATATCCCAATGCACTAATTTTATTGTCATGCCCCGTTAACACATTCTGAGATGACATCGCTTTGGGGCATTCTGACAGATATATTAAGTGCGTTGTCGATGATTCCACATTTCGCATGCCTTTTCATATTCTGTACTTGCTGGGAGGGTGGCGAAGTCGTGGAATTTGACGGCCACCCTTAAACGGCACACACTAAGCTGACAGACTGCTTAGGTGGCTCTTGTGGGGTCTATTCAATCATCTACGCCCTTTTCCGTTTTCCGTTCCCGTGGGCAGTCCTGTTGTCGCACGCACTAAGCTGACAGACTGCTTAGGTGGCTCTTGTGGGGTCTATTCAATCATCTACGCCCTTTTCCGTTTTCCGTTCCCGTGGGCAGTCCTGTTGTCGCACGCATAAGCCAAACAAAATTCAAACTCATTACTCTTCCCGCGCTGCAGTACTCCACGTGCCCAGTCGCTTCCAGCCCGTACTAAGCTGACAGACTGCTTAGGTGGCTCTTGTGGGGTCTATTCAATCATCTACGCCCTTTTCCGTTTTCCGTTCCCGTGGGCAGTCCTGTTGTCGCACGCATAAGCTAAACAAAATTCAAACTCATTACTCTTCCCGCGCTGCAGTACTCCACGTGCCCAGTCGCTTCCAGCCCGTACTACAAGGGGAGCTTCTGATAATGGTGTCCCGATAAACCAGGATATAGGCAAAATTGATTTGTTGAAAGGATTTCAGAAACTTTCAGGCAAATGCAATTGACAGGTGTAAAGCCACGGTCTACAGCCTTTTCCAGCATTCTCCTTGCCTGTCCCAAAACAGAAGATTTCGATCAGGATATGGACATCTTTCAAAGCTTAATAGAAGGTCTTTTTTTTCAGATTTTAGAGTTCATACGCTCTGGTATATATGTTTGCAAAGTGTGGAACCATGGGTCAAGAAAGTGAATTGTTTGACAGAATGCCTCAGCGATGTCATTCCATGGAACTCAATGATTGCAAGATAGGCAGGATATGCTAACAATGGATTTTGCAAGGATGCTCTCTAATTCTTTGATTCAATGAAAGTAATCCGAAACATATTCTAACATTGTAAGCTTTGCTTGTGTATTTTCATGCAGCCATGCGGGTTTAATGAATGAGAGCTGTACATAATTCAATCACATGATTAACCTTTATTGCAATCCGTTACAGGTTAAAGCAAAGAGGAATTTGTAGCTGCAACTAGCCTGGTAGACTCGTATCCAAAACGTGGAAGCATAGAAAAGAAACATGAACTGTTTGACAGAAGTTTAGAAATATTGTTAGGTGATTCACATCACTAGGATGAATGATTATCCTTTCAATTTTGGATATTTCCCAATAAAAGCATTATCAAATGATTAGATTTCAAGATTACGACATCTTACAAATGAATGCAATTAAAAAAAAAATTGTATGAATGGGTGTCTATTATATTACTTTATGATATATAGTATATGTTTTCACAAAAAAAATGAGTGGAAACAAATCACACCCTGAAATGTCTAGGGAAAGAAAATCCTCAAATGGAATTAAATAGAAAAAATGGTCAAATTGCTAATCCACAACATGGTTATAAAATCACGAGGAAGAGGAGGCAAGCCACATTGAAGGGGTTTCCATTAACCATCTAGGAGGCCCTACCTATCACGGATTGGCTTCCACCCCTTAATTACAACTTATTAATCTTCTTTGTTTAGATGAGGAATAGTTCTCATTAGAGACATAAACAAACTTACATTGTAACTCTTTGGGTATCAATAAGACCAAAAACTCAAGAGTAATGGGGAAGAGAATATAGTTCCTAAGTGCCTTTGTGGAAGCCCTTTCCTTGCTTAAGAGAAGCCCATAGAAAATTATTTAAAATATTTTTTCAA
Organism: Cryptomeria japonica; assembly: GCF_030272615.1. Lineage (NCBI taxonomy): Eukaryota > Viridiplantae > Streptophyta > Pinopsida > Cupressales > Cupressaceae > Cryptomeria > Cryptomeria japonica. Next base: position 727,782,404 of record NC_081411.1, on the reverse strand, counting down.
TTTGTAGTAGGAGTTCATACAAGGATCCCACATAAATTTACCACAAGGACTTAAAAATTGGATAGTGAATTTACTTTCTTTCCTTTGGATCATCAAAATGTACAGAAAAATTAGAATAAGGACATAAAATTAATAGGAATTTATGTCTATGCTTGAAATCATGAGCATGATTTATTTACTTCATACCCAAATCCATCAGAAACCATAATAAAACGCTTCCATGCACTTTCTTTGCTTCTTCGTTCTTTTAAGACTCAAAATAAAGGCATTTTATAACTTCATTTTATCAACTAAGTGTGGTGATTGAATTGATTAAAGATGTCAATCAATAAATTTCCTAGCGTGACTTCTATTGTTGTTTTCTCCTCTAGTTCAATATTTTAATGTTACAGTAAATTTATTTTGAAAGAAGCATAAATGAGAAGGTATTTATGTTACATTAGTAGATATCTTATCCACTATCTCTTGTTATAAGCGAAAAGGAGAAGGTATTTATGTTACATTAGTACATATCCTAACCACTCTCTCTTGTTATAAAATTTTATCTTTGTTAAAGCATACTTACCAAAATGCATGTTTATCACTCTTCTTGGTGGGATCCTTGTAAGGGCTCCTATTAGACACTTAATAATATTTTAGATAATTTTGTATGGGGTTTTTTTAAACAAGGAAAGGGCTTTCACAAAGTCACCTAGGAATTGTATTTTCTCCCCTATTACTCTTGAGGCTTTTTCCCTATTGATACCCTAAAAATTATAATGTAAGTTTGTTTATGTCTCTAATGAGAACTATTCCTCATCTAAACAAAGGTGGTTAAGAAGTTGTGATTAAGGGGTGGAAGCCAATTCATGATAGGTAGGGCCTCCTAGATGGTTAATGGAACCCCCTTCAATGTAGCTTGCCTCCTCTTCCTCGTGATTTTATAACCATGTTGTAATTTAGCAATTTGACCACTTTTATATATCTACTTCTATTTCAGGATTTTCCTTCCCTAGACATTTTAGGGTCTAATTTGTTTCCACTCACTTGTTTTGTAAAAATATATATTATATCTCATTAAGTAATATAATATACACTCATTCATACAATGAAAATTCATTGCATTAATTTCTATGATACCCTACTCTTGAAATATAATCATTCAATCATACATTTATCAGGAAAGATCCAAAATTGAAAGGTAAAATCATTCACATTTTTATTGAAATTAAGAAAAATATATAATTAAACCTATCCTAGTGATGTGAACCACCTAACAATATTTCTAAAATTCATGTACATATTTGAAGCTTGTATTCCATCAAGATGCTCCTAAATACTCCAATTTTTAGATGAGAGAAAGCTTTTGATAGCATGATGTAAAATATCATTTCCTAGCAATCAACTTTCTTTACAATTCACATAAGAGAACCTAGAATAGACATAGCAAGAATTTATGGATATAAAATACGAACTTATAACTTTCATTTTAGTTCCAAGTTCATGAGATCAACCAACATCCAAAAATAAATATTTTGATTATGATCCACATACAAGACTACTCGAACATCAAAAAAATTTAACCATACAAACTTCATCATCTTCATCAATCAATAGGCAATCTTTAATCATAAAATTAATAATATCATATTTCATTAATTACTATTTTGTGATATGATCAAATTCACGACTTAATATTTACTATTAATTAATCTTTTCTAATTCATTCCATCTAACCCTCATCAAAACAACAAAAAAATGATTCCTTAGAATAATTTATACAATATGGCTAGTTAACTTGAGAACCCATATTCCAAATAAATATAACATTGCCAATACAAACATATGAAAGAGCAGATATAAATTCTCTCAATCATATAAGAAAAATACAAAATTTGAAGTAAAATTAACCTCAGAAATGCCTCTCAATCACAAAAAGTTGAATACAAATCTTACCAAATTCCAGAGTAATTATGCATACCAATCATAAAGACTAGATTCAAGTCCTTACTAAGTTAAACAAACCAAGCCAGATACAAATCATAAAGACCATTACAAACCATCATGAACAGATACATATTGTTGCTCAACTCATATAATAAACATAGCTAATGACACAGAAAACGCTCTAACATTTGGTTGCAAGTTTCTAAAACCCTTTCAACTAATCCATTTTGTACATCCTGGGATAATGGCATTTTATTAAGCAATTCTTGAAGGCATTCTGTCAAACAGTTCATGTTCGTTTTCTATTCTTCCACGTTTTGGATACATGTCTACTAGGCTAGTTGTAGCTACAAATTCCTCTTTGCTTTAACCTGTAACGGATTGCAATAAGGGTTAATCATGTAATTGAATTATGTATAGCTCAGTCATTAAACCCGCATGGATGCATGAAAATACACAAGCAAAGCTTACAATGTTAGAATGTGTTTCAGAGTACTTTCATTGAATCAAAGAATTAGAGAGCATCTTTGCGAAATCCATTTTTAGCATATCCTGCAATCATTGAACTCCATGGAATGATATCGCTGAGTCATTCTGTCAAACAGTTCACGCGCTTCACCCATGCTTCCACACTTTGCAAACATATATACCAGAGCGTATGAACTTTAAAATCTGGAAAAAAAGACCTTCTATTAAGCTTTAAAAGATGTCCATATCCTGATCGAAATCTTCTGTTTTGGGACAGGCAAGGAGAATGCTGGAAAAGGCTGCAGACCGTGGCTTTGCACCTGCCAATTGCATTTGCTTGAAAGTTTCAAAAACCCTTTCAACAAATCCATTTTGCCTATATCCTGGTTTATTGGGACACCATTATCAGAAGGTCCCCTTGTAGTACGGGCTGGAAGCGACTGGGCACGTGGAGTACTGCAACGCGGGAAGAGTAATGAGTTTGAATTTTGTTGGCTTATGCGCGTGATAACGGGACTGCCCACGAGTATGGAAAATGGAAAAGGGTGTATATGATTGAATGGACCCCACAAGAGCCACCTAACCAGTCTGTATGTAACAGGGCATTTCCAAGGGGATATCTACAGTACTCCAAGACAAGCAATGAGATTGGAAACACTCGGTGTATATTTATGTATGATTTGCAGGAATCATAAAATCATGTCGACATCGTCTTTGATTCCCCATTTGGTATGCATGTCGACCAGTGCACTGAAGGTTTCTAAAGCCTTTTCACTTAACTACTCTGATGTTTCAATCATTTTATTATTGCGAAGACATTGATTTGAGGCATTCTGTCGAACAATTCAGATACACCATCCATTATTTCACAGATGCATTCATCATCACCAAAGAATTTTCAACTATAACTTCTGATAAAATTCTTTAAATGATGATCACGTGCTATATACAAAGCAATGTCTTTTTGGCACACTTCCATTTATTTCAAAGTCTCTAAAAATCTGGCCACAAAATGACTTGCACACAGATGCCTTTTCAACCAATGCGTTCTCTGAATATTATTCAATCCTTTTTATTCATGAGTTAAATTTTCTTCACAACATTCTAGTAAACAGTTCACATTCATTGTCTATGATTCTCTTAGTTTGAATTTGCAAATATCCAATATGCTCTAATGCATGTCCATATGTTATTATTGCTAAGATGAAGACCAATGGACATCATTGTCTTCCCTCCAAAACTGTGTCTCTTCAGTTTCGGTGTAGTTGGAAGCTTATTTAAAGCTGTTGTTGTATCATTGTAAAACTTAATCTGTTGCTATAATAAAAAGACCTTTATTCTCAGTGTGGATGTAGGCTAAGTTTGCCGAACCACGATAAAATCTGGTGCTTAGTCTTTGTGCTCTGTTTTTCATCTTTTTTATTTCTGCAAACTGTATTTGTTTATCTTCTATCTTTTACAATTGGTATCAGAGCTGGGTGCAAAACTGTTTGGAAATTTGGTAATTGAATTTCCTGAAGATGGAGGATTTGAAGGTGCAGAAATTTTCCGGAAAGAATTTCGGGATATGGAAGATTCAGATGCAATCTTTGCTGATCAAGCAAGACCTTAAACTTGCACTCAAAGGAAAATCAAAGAAACCTTCTACCATGAAAGACGAAGATTGGGAGACTCTTGATGAAAAAGCCAAGGCAACATTTTTTCTTTCGCTAAATGAAAATGTTCTGTTCAATGTTGCAGAAGAGAAAACTACAAAATAAGTTTGGGACAAACTGATAGAAACATATGCTATGGCGTCTGCTCCAAATAAAGTCTTCATCATGAAGAAACTTTATAAAGTCAAGATGAAGGAAGGTTGCGCAATGGCAAACCATATTAATGAATTCAACACTTTGATCAGCCAAGCGAATGCAGTTGGAATGACTCAAGACGATGAAAATAAAGTTGTTCTTCTCTTATGCTCTCTACCAAACAGCTGGGATGGAGTTGTGATAGCCATAAGCACTACGACATCAAGCTCCAAGAACTTGGCCTTTGATGAAGTTTCAACCACTCTTCTCTCTGAAGATTTAAGGAGGAATAATGATGAGCCCTCATTCGGTGATGCTCTCACAATGGTGAGCACCGAAAATAGAGGAAGAAGCCAATATAGAGGCAGAAATAATAACTATCGGAGGTCCAAATCAGTTAGAAGATCACAGTCTAGAGGAAGAGAAGGCAGTTGTTGGTTTTGTGGGAAGGCTGGTCATGTTAAGAAAGATTGTAGAAAGTACAAGAAGTCACAAGACAAAGTATTGGACAATGAAGCAAACATAGTCCATGATAAAGATAATGGGATTCTAGTACTAGCTACAACTGATACAAAATCTGATTCGTGGGTAATTGATTCCGGCACCTCTTTTCATGCTTCCTCTCTCACGAATGCATTCACAAATTATCAAGAAGGCGATTTTGGAGAAGTATACTTGGGCGACAACAAAGCTTGTAAAATCATTGGGAAAGGTGATGTTGTCTTGCATCTAGATGGAGGAGCCATATTATTGCTCAAAAATGTTAGACATGTTCCTCAATTAAAGAGAAATCTGATTTCAATCAGCCAATTATATACACAAGGCTTTAAAACCGAACTCACGGACACATGGAAAATAGCCACAAGTTCCTTAGCTATTGCAAAAGGAGACAAGACGGGTAATCTCTACATTGTGAAAACCATTGATGAGGTGGGAGCTGCTATGACACTTGTGGGAAGCGATGTAGCCCTTTGGCATCAACAGTTAGGTCACATGAGCAAGAAAGGCCTTGAGGTGATGCTCAACCGTGACCAACTTTCGGGTCTACAATCAGCAAATTTAGAGTTTTGTGAACATTGTCTTCATGGGAAGCAAAGAAGGATCAACTTCTTGAAGAATGGACATGACATGAAGACAACACTACTAGAATTGGTGCACTCAGATGTCTTCGGACCTACGGAGGTAACCTCTTATGGAGGCGCAAACTATTTTATTACTTTCCTAGATGATTGTACTAGAAAAGTTTGGATTTATATGATATCCCATAAATCTGAAGTGTTTTCAAAATTCAAAACTTTCAAAGCACTTGTTGAAAACCAAAGTGGTCACAAAATAAAGTGTTTAAAAATGGATAATGGAGGTGAATTTTGTTCCTTGGAGTTTGATAACTTTTGTGCAAATCATGGCATTAGAAGAATTAAAATTGTTCGGTTCACCCCTCAAGAGAATGGGGCAGCGGAAAGGCTCAACTGAACTATCCTTGAGAAAGCACGGTGCATGTTCTCAAATGCTGGTTTAAGCAAGGAGTTTTGGCCTAAAGCTTGTAATGCAGCTATGTATCTAATCAACTAGAGTCCTTCATCACGGTTGAATTTAGGTATTGTAGAAGAGGAATGGTTAGGAAAATGGATTTCATATTCACACATCTGAGTTTTTGGATGTGAAGCCTATGTTCATGTCCCTAAAGAAAAGAGGACAAAGCTGGATTTTAAATCAAAGTGAGGCATCTTCGTAGGCTATGGCGAAGATCAATTTGGTTTCAGACTTTGGGATCCCGTTGGAAAGAAAATAGTCCATAGTAGAGATGTTGTCTTTAATGAGACAACATTTCCAAGATTGGAGAAACATGACAATTCAAATAATGAATACATACATTTGCCAAATTTATGTAATAATGGTGATTCTGCAAGATATTTGACACCCCCTGTTTCTCCTACCTCTGTGTTATCTTCAACCCCTGCCTTTTCTTCATCCCAATCGATGATGGATTTTTCTCCAGATAATGACACAGGTAGGGAAGTGATTTCAAATATTAATCCCTACATAGCACAGGCTCAACACCCCAAGCATACACTCAATGGCATGGTGATTGAAAACCATACAACTCATATTGCACAAAATATGCAGGATGGTATTTTGACTGACATTGTGGTAGGTTCGGGTGCCACACCAACTGCTCCACATCCCTTTCTATGCACTCCCCAGTGCTCTTCCCAGTTAGCGCAAACCATCCCACACTGCCCCTTGGAATTGCAGTCATATACGTAACCACATACTTGTTGCGATCCCACTCATAGAGGAAGCGGTGGTAATTCTATTTGAAATAATTCTTCTGTTCATAACACTTTAGGAGGTTTGGATACTACACAGTGGCATGACAGTTTGTCTTTAGTGCAACAACAATGTTTGTTCAATACGCAGCCTACAAGTTATTCCCCTATCTGTGACTCACAACTTGGTATGCAACCATCTGTTGAATCTCCAATTTGCAGTATTCACCAACATATGCACAAAAGTAGTGGTGATAATGGTCATAATGATGAAAACATCGGGGTGCAGAAAGGTGTTGTCTCCTCTGATAAAAGGCATTCACCATCTGAAAAATACCAAGAACATAGTGATGGAGATATAAGAGAAACAGACCTAGCTGATGTTAAAATTGATTTAGGGAATGTCAGAAGATCAAGTAGACAAAAAATGATTCCATCCAAATTCTCTGATTATGAACTTCTCTTCGCTGAAGAGGCAGAGCCCACTTTATTGCTCTCTGAATATACAAAACCTTCAAATTTCAAGAAGCTATGAAGGATGAAAATTGGGATAAATGGAAGGGTGCTATGTAAGAAGAAATGAGTTCGATTGAAGCTAATAACACATGGGATTTGGTTGTCCTTCTACCAAATTGAAAACCACTTAAGAACAAGTGGGTATATAAATTGAAAGAAGAAGGCGAAGGTAGGAAGCATTACAAAGCCAGATTGGTGGTAAAGGGTTATGCTCAAGAAAAGGGGATCGATTTCACTGAAATTTTCTCTCTAGTTGTGAAGATGACATTAATTTGAACTGTTTTAGGACTCACAGCTCTATGGGACCTTGAATTGGAATAGCTTGATGTGAAGACAACGTTTCTACATGGAGACATTAATGAAGAATTGTACATGAATCAGCCTGAAGGCTTTGTGCAAAAATGACAGGAACATCTCTATTGTCGACTAAAATGTAGCTTGTATGGGCTCAAACAAGCCCCAAGGTACTGGTATGTTAAGTTTGATTCTTTCATGATTGAACATAACTTCATAAGATGTGAATCTGATCCGTGTATCTACTACAAGAAACTTCTGAATGGTGAATTTGTCATTCTTCTTCTCTATGTTGATGATATGTTGGTAGATGGTACAAGTTCTAGAATTGTTGGTGAGTTAAAAACTAAATTGGCAAGTAAATTTGCTATGAAGGATTTAGGGGCAGCCAAGAAGATTTTTGGCATGACGATCACCCGAGATAGAGAGAAGAAGGAGATCACTTTGTCACAAAAGGAATACATTGACAAAGTAGTTGATTGCTTTGGTATTGCTGATGCCAATATTGTTTCTACCCCACTTGCCACTCATTTTAAGTTATCTTCTGATTTGTGCCCAAAAACACAAGAAGACAAGGATTTCATGGAAGGAATTCCTTACAAATCAGCAGTTCATAGCATTATGTATGCTATGGTTTCTACACTTCCTGACATTGCTCATGCAGTGGGAGTTGTGAGTAGATTCATGAGAAATCCTGGGAAGATTCATTGGGAAGTGGTTAAGTGGATATTGAGGTACCTAAAAGGAACTTCAGATTATGCATTCGGATCTTGCTGGAGATTTAGAAAAATGGAGGTCTACTACTGGTTATGTCTTCATGTTTGTTGGAGCTGCCATTAGTTAGGCCTCTAGGCTGCAACGTTCTATTGCCCTTTCTTTTGTAGAGGCTGAGTATTTGGCTCTTTCTAAAGGTGCAAGAGAAATGATCTAGTTGCAATGATTGTTTGGTGAAATGAAGTACCAACAAAGCGATTATGTTATGTTTTGTCATAGTCACGATGCCATTTTTATGGCTCATAACCATTCCTCTCAGCGACATTCTAAACATATTGATGTGCATGCTCATTTTGTTCGTTATATGGTTGAAGAAGGCAAGTTGAAGGTTGTTAAAATTGACACAAATGTCAACCCGACAGATATCTTTACTAAAAGTGTGTCCAAGGAGAAGTTTGAAAGTGCTAGGACTTCTCTTGGGCTCGTAAAGAAGAAGTAAATCAGCAAGAAGAGCAGGGGAATGACTGATCAATAGCAGCATCCGTTGGCTATCAGGTGGGAGATTGTTAAGATGAAGACCAACAGACAGCATTGCCTTCCCTCCAAAACTGTCTCTTTAGTTTCTGGTGTAGTTGGAAGCTTATTTCAAGTTGTTGTTGTATCATTGTAAAACTTAATCTGTTGATATAATAAAAAGGACCTATGTTCTCAGTGTGGATGTAGGCTAAGTTTGTCGAACCACGATAAAATCTGGTGTTTAGTCTTTGTGCTTTGTTTTTCATCTTTTTTATTTCTGGAAACTATATTTGTTTATCTTCTATCTTTTACAATTATGTGGCTCCTATTTTGTGCAAATGTGAGGATGTTGTGAAAAGACCTACCATTAACCTTTTCTTGAGAGCATTCTAAAACTGTTCAATAAATTCATTTTGTCTCCATTCTGCAACAGAGAATCATAACCAAGCTTTTCTTTCAACACGGGCATTAATGGCAAGCATTTGCAGAAGAAACTGGCTTTTCAACTCATTGGAAGGTTCTTGAAAAATGGTTACAAGTTCTTGAAATTTAGATTTGAAAGTTAGAAATTTAAACTTTCAAATGTAAAAGTTAGGATTTTGGGCTCTCAAAGCGTGAAAGTTAAGGTTTGAGAAGATTTCACGCAAAAAGTTAAGGTTTAGACTTTTCAAAATGTGAAATTTAGAGTTTGGAGGAAAAAGGCATCCAGAGTTAGGTTTTCAAAAACTTTGCGCAAAAGTTAAGGTTTCGATAGAATAAACGTGGAAGTTAGGATTGTAAAATATTAATGAGTTGCAAAAGTTTCAAACTGTCATAATTTTTGATTGACTAAGAATTTGGCCTTGAAATTTAAACCAGTGGCAAATAGGGATACAAGGAACATAACTCAAAAGTTTTTTTGCGTGATGAAAATCTGAGAACAATATTTTGACATTTTTCGGATAGACGGTGGTGAAAATTGAAGAATTAAAATATCACAAATGGGTAAATGGGTTTTCATGAAACATTTCCACATTATCCAAAGCAAGACAATTAATATGCATATAAAATATTTTCCCTTGACACCTTATGGATTTTGAGGTTTAATTGTTTTCGCATCTAGGCCAATACGAAAAGGTCAATAATGCAAAAGTTTAAATTTTGGATGTTTAAAAACTAGGGCAACACAACAATATCTCCCTTTAGCATTGATGGCAACATTCATCAACCACAAACAATTTCTCTAACAACATGTTCAATAAAACTTCTCAAAAACACTTCTCCACCTTAGAAAGAAAAACTATATACTTCCAAACTTCTCTGAGCTTCTCAAGCAAAAACTTCTCAAACTTCTCCAGCATGAACATATCAAACTCCTCTCCCTTTGACACCAAGGACAAAGGTGGATAGAAACATAGCTCAAAAACCACTCCGCTCCCCCTAAGTGGAAGCCCCAAACATTAGCCTAGACAAAAATATGCATGAATTATCCTGTTCTAATGCACTATCAAAATGAACTTAGTTCAAACTAGGAAGGTGAATAACCCCTAACAACTACTAGAAATACTCAAAAGTATCTTTGCATAATGCCTTTGTAAAGATATCTGCAACTTTCTCTTTGGCAGGTGCATATTCAAGTTTCACTTCATTGTCCAATGCTTTTTCTTTCAAGAAATGATACCAAATAGAAATATGCTTTGTTCTAGAATTAAAACTGGGTTCCTAGAGATATTGATTGCACTTGTATTATTACGCATGATTGAGATAGGTTCATCAAATAATACACTAATATCCTTCAATGTTTGTTTCATCCAAAGTACCTGAGTACAACATGAAGCAACTGCAATGTATTTAGCTTTTATGGTTGACAAAGATACATAATCATGCTTCTTACTTAGACATGCTACTAACTGGGAGCCAAGGAAAAATGCTCCACCACTTGTACTTTTCCTGTCATCAACACTTCCTACCAAATCTGTATCTGTATAAAATTTTAGAGTAAATTCTAATCCTTTGGGATACAACAATCCAAAACCTTCAGTTCCTCTCGATTATATAAATATCCTCTACTGCAACAACATGTGACTCTTTTGGTTCCTTTTGAAATCTAGTTGCGAGACAAACAACATACATGATATTTGGTCTTGTAGCAATCAAATATAAGAATCCTCCAATCATTGATTTGTACTTGATTGCATCAGTATTAGGAGATTTATTGTCATTAGTCAACTTGCATCCAGTAGTCATGGGATTACATATTGGTTTGGAATTATCCAATCTAAACTTCTTCAACAATTCTTTAACATATTTTGAATAAAAAAGTGAAAATTCCTTCACTGTTCCAATTTACTTGCAATCCAAAAAAGAAATTCAACTCAGCAATCATAGACATTTCAAACTCCTTCTGCATTTCACTAGAAAATTCATTGCACATATCATCATTGCCACCAAAGATTATGTCATCCACATATACAACAATAATTAAGATCTTACTTGATTCAACTCTGAAGTAGAGATTGTTGTCAATAGACCCTTTTTGAAAACCTTGATTCAGTAGATACTTATCTAACCTTCCATACCAATCTCTAGGCGCTTGTTTCAATCCATACAACGCCTTCCTCAATTTCCAAACAACATCTAGATCATCCGGTAACTTGAATCCTTCTGGTTGTTCAATGTAGACTTCTTCTTTCAATTCTTCATTTAGAAATGCTGACTTCACATCCATTTGATAGACTTTTAAATCCTTGTATGTTGCAAAAGTCAGAAACATCCAAATAGCCTACATTCTATTAATAGGAGCATAAGTTTATTCAAAATAAATTCCTTCAATCTTTGTGTATTATTTGCATACCAACCTTGCTTTTTTTCTCACAACCTAACCATCTTCATCCCATTTATTCTAGAATGCACACTTTGTTCCAATAACATTCTTATCTATTAGTCTAGGTACCAAATCTCAAGTTTGATTTTTCTCAATTTGATCCATCTCTTCCTTAATTGATTTCATAAAATTTTGATATTTGCAAGCTTCTTCTATTGTCTTAGGTTTGGACTCAAAAAGTAAACACAAAAGAAATTTCTCTTAGCATATTTGCTTCTTGTAATGTCTCCTCTGTGTTTATCTCCTATGATTTGATTCTCAAAATAATTTTTCTGCACATACCTTATGGTTTTTGATATCTAGTAGCTGGAGCAACCTGAGTTTCTTTTTGCTTATATTCATCTTGGTTCTTCTCTTCTCCTTCATCAGATTCATACCTTGCTTGAATAATATTTTCTTTTGAAATGTTCTCATCAACCTTCACATTTGCACTTTCAACGATTTTATTCGGCCTCTTGTTATAACATCTGTAAGCTTTTCTCTTTGTAGAATAACCAAGAAATATACATTCATTTGCTCTGCTATCAAAATTTCCAAGATTTCCTTCATCTTTTTAGATAAAACATGTACTTCAAAAAACATTGAAATACTTCACAAATGGAATCTTTCCATATCATAGATCATATGATGTCTTCCCAAATTTCTTTCTGAATAGATTTCTATTAAGGGTATACATAGTAGTGTGTATAGCTTCTCTCTAGTAAACTTCTAGTATATTTGCTTCATTGATCATTGTTCTTGCCACCTCTTCAACAGTCTTATTCATTCTTTCAACTACACTATTTTGTTGATGTGTCTTAGGAGTTGGCATTGTCTTCTAATTTCATATTTCTTATTGAAAGTATTACATTCATCAGAAATGAATTCTCCTCCTTTATCAAATCTCAGACACTTAATTCTTCTATCAGTTTCATTTTCAACTCTAGCTTTAAATATATTAAAAGTTCTCTAATGTTTCTGTAGTCACATAAATCTGTCCAATTTAATTAAATGAATATTTGCTATTTATTTAATTAAAAATCCACTAGCCATCAGTTATATAAATTAACATTTAATTAATTCATCTTCAAACATTCTCCTATTAATTAAATAAATTATTCAATTTATTTTAATTAATTCATTATACCAAATTCACAAATCAATTAAATGAATAAATCATATTTATTTCATTTAATCCCCTATTCCTCTTTTAAATAAATTAAATAAAACATTTATTTAAATCATTATCCCCCCCACTTGCATTTTTCTACAAATGCAACTTGCACACATTTATTAAAATAAATTAATTTATTTTAAATAAAAATCCTATTTTCCCTCACCCACCAAATCCACTTGCACTCCTAAATCCCTTCTAGATTCTTCTAAACCCTTCCTAATTAGTCTAATCCATCCCCTAATTATTGTCACATTCCTAAGCAACTTGGAGTCACTTGTCAAAGACTTCAAAGTCTTTGAAAAACATTAAATGCTTTGTGTGTTCAACAGTTTAACCTCCAAAGTCTTCCAAGACGACTAATGGTTCTTACATGACCATTTATGGCTCTTACATAACCATTTATGGTTATTTCAACTTGCACTCATGTGTCTCCTCAAGCATTTATTGCTTTGACCATGGTTATCCCTTTTGCCTTTGCACAAGAGTTTATCCATTGGATAAAAGCTTTATCCTTTGAATAAAAAATGTATTCATTCAACTAACCTTGACCTTAACTCCCAAGTTAACTCTCAGGTCATGTCAAGCATTTAATGTTTATTCCTTCTCCTCTCAACCTATCTCACATTGACACTTGTCATCCTAGGATTGGGTTGAAAGCCCTCACATGGATCTCAAATCATTCAATCCTGACCCTTGTTGAGAGTACTCAATCTCAACCATCCATTGCTCCATTTTACCTATAAATAGAGCTCACATTGCTCATTTTCAAATCCTCTGCTATGGAGTATAAGGCATAGTCTTATGCCTCTTAATACCATGATCTACGCAAAATCTATCAAACTCTGCATTGCAAAATTCACCACCATTATTTGATCTTAAACATTTAATCTTTCTCCCAGTCTGATTTTCAACAAGGCTTTTAAATTCCTTCAAATGACTGAACACTTTTGATTTACTCTTCATAAAATAAATGAATGCTCTTTTTGAATAATCATCTATAAATGACACATAATATCTTGACTTAGACAAAGAAAGAACATCCACAGGACCAAATATAGCAGAATGAACATAGTCCAGCAAACTAGAAGACTTTTGAGAACTAGAATAAAACTAAACACGACTTTGCTTTCCATACATGCAATGTTCGCAGAAATCAAACTCAAGATTATAGTTAATCAACTCCTCAACCAAGTTTTTATTCTTCAACCTATTTTTAAACTTTTCTCACCAATATGACCAAGCCTATAATGCCAGAGCATTGTTTTTTCTGCTAGAAGTTTAACTTCCATAGATTTTACATCATGTGTTGCCATAGTAGGTTTATTGGACTTTACAGAGACACTATTACAACACATGGGTTTGGCATCTAATCTAGACAGTGTTCCAATGCATTCACCCTTAGCTAAAACAATAGAACCTCTAGTCATAATACAACCATCATGCACAAATGTTACCTGAACTCCAACCTCATTCAGCTTGCTGACAGAGAGTAAGTTCCGAGCCAGACCAGGTATATGAAGTACTCCATCAATTCCCTTTACTCTGCCTTCGGGGAACTGGATTTTTTCTCTTCCTCTTCCAACGATCTCTAGTATGGAATTGCTTGCCAGAAACACCTTTCTCCATCGTACAGTTCATACTTTGAGAACCACTCTTTATGAGACGTCATGTAGAATGATGCTCCCGAATCGACTAGCCATACATCATCGGATGCAGGCACTGCCAAGGCTAGTACAAAGGCGTTAGCATCACTTTGAGAAGATTTAGTGTAAAAAGTACATTTCTTCTTTTTTTTCTCCTCTTTGCAATCCTTCTGGATATGACCTTTCTGCCTGTAGTTCCAACACTTTGCATTGGACTTATTTCCAGGAGTAGCAAATCTCTCCTATGACTTTGACTTCGTGTCCTTCATCTTGCTTTTGTCCTTAGATCTGCCTCAGACAATGAGAGCCTCTTTAGCCACCTCAGAGGATTTCCTTCGCATCTCCTCTGACAGAAGTGCAACAACTAATTCATCCATTTTAAATTTGGTATTAGTACTTCCTATGACCATTACCAAGTGATCCAACGAATCAGGCAAAGAGCTCAGCAATAACATACAACGCTCTTCTTCACAATTGGACACACCAACACAAATTAACTATGTAATCACCATATTGCACACATTTAGGTGATCTGCCACAGATGTTCCTCCATCTATCTTCAGAGAGTACAACTTCTTTTTCAGGAAGAGCTTGTTTACCAAGGATTTTCCCTAATAAATGTCTCCCAACTTCTTCCACAAAGAATGTGCGGTTTTCTCTTCATGGACATTCAATAGAATAGAATCTGCAGGGCTCAATCTTATCAGTCCTCTGGCCTTTTGATCCATTAGATCCCAATCTTCCTACTTCACACCTGAAGGCTTGTTGCCAGAAACAATGATCCACAGATCTCGGTCAACCAGCATATCTTCAATTTTAAGTTTCCACAACTCAACGTTTGTGCCATTGAAATTTTCAATGTTTATTCTCGTTGACGTACCGGCCATCTCAATTCGCAGATGTACTTTGCAAACTCCTACTGAAAACAAATTTGGCACAAAAAACCAACCCTACCCAACAAGGATAACAAGAAGTGGTCAGGCTCTGATACCACTTGTAAGGAAAGCTACAGTGTGGAAATGCCTTCCAAACGCCAAATTTGTTGAGGAAGTAAGCAAGAGCAACTTTCAAATCTATTTCAGAATATTAAGATGCGCATTTAAACATGAGAAGAAGACAATAAGAAAAACAACAAACACACAAGACACAAAGAAACACCCAATTTTACGTGGGAAAACCCTTTCGACACCAAAAATCAAGCGTCTTCTTTGTATTACTATAAGCAATGTTACATACATTCGATAATAGATTTTTTCACAGGTTGCAGCCATTTATACACTGCAATTCGTTATGGAATTTGATATGTCAACCGTCGCTTCGCAAAACGGTCAACAAACTCAATATGCCACTTGTCCAACCGCTGGTCACCGATCTATGCATGGGCATCACCACTTGGTGGGTGCTACACCGCGGGCATCACCGTACGCCATTGTGGGGCTGGGTCTCACCCTGCGCCACCACGTTGGGTCTCACCGTACAACACCATGACACGGAAGTCTCTCACCGTACGGTGGACTCACCACACAACACAATGAGCAACCACCATACGGTGGACTCACCGTATTAATGCACCTCCCAAGTGCAACAGCAAAAGCGGAGCCTGAATCCTAAATACCCTAGTATGGGTGGACTCGTGCGCCATTGTCCCAAGGGTATAAATAGACACAACATCTATAGACATATAGGCCAACTACTGAAGTAATTGCAAGAGTCTGCATCAACTACGATGTCTAAGTCAACCTCCAAATGCCAACACAATTTGTAAGTCCATGCTAACTGGGCATACAGAACTGATAAGGAAACTATCAGAATGTCATGCCATAGACAAATGGCTGCAAAACAAGAAGAAATGAAGCGATTATAAGGATATTTAATGTCGTTGAATATATAATTTTAGTGATTGAAAGCGACCAAAATTTTAATAGTGAAGTCATTATAATTATAGTAGAAAGTCACCATTTCTATTCTTAGAACATATAGACAACACTTAATATATTTTCCCACTACATGAATCTGTGAAGATGTCTACCAATGACAAAATAAAACACTCAATCCCAAGAATTCGCATAGCTATTCCAACCAAAACCTTGTTGGATGTTTGATGGTCTCCATTGTTGGATAGAAAGTTAGAGAGAGCCTGAAATACAAACAATATACCAGTGGGTAATAGCTTTGCAATGTTTGATTGAGAGGATAATGTGGAACTCACGACCTTTGTAGTTGTTGTCTCAGTTGAAGAAAATGTAGCAGATTCACTCTTTCCTTCCTCTCCATACTAATCTCTCTCCTGTGCACAGATCTAGATCTGCCACATTATTCCAAAGCATAACAATGAAACACAAATTCCAAACGTTGTGAAGAAATAAAGAGTCCTTAGAGATGTATTTACGGAAACAGTCAGAAAAATTAATCGATGGTTACAATAAAAATTCATAACTGCAAACATGCAAAGACAATTAGCTGTGAAGTTCTTGTAGAATTTTGAACCTGACCTATCCTCTTTGAACTAGCTGATTAGCAAACAATAACAACAAAAAAAATAAATTGCAAAAATAAATCAAAATTTAGAATAAAAAACTGGGCACTTTGTTTTTTATTCTGAATTGTGATTTCTTTTTGCAATTTATTCTTTTTGCTGTTATTGTTTGCTAATCAGCTCACAATCTTATCTCGTAGTGCTATAAACTGAGCTTTCACAACCGCTTTGGTGAATATATTTGCTAGATGATCCTGGGTGTTGATGTGCTTCAATTCAACATCCTTCTTCTACACCAAATCTCATATGAAGTGATATTTCAAATCAAAATGCTTTGTTCTGCTGTGATGAACCAGATTCTTAGCTAACTTGATGGCACTCAAATTGTCACAATAAATTACTGTAGGCTGAATTTGTTTTTCTCCAATTTCTTCCAAAACTTTTCTGAGCCAAAGAGCTTGTATACCTATTGAGGTAATTGCAACATACTCTGCTTCTGTAGATGAGAGGGCAACAATACTTTTCCATTTTGAGCTCCAGGTAATTAAACTAGAACTAAAAGAAAAACAATTTCCAAATGTAGATTTACGGTCATCCATACTACCACCCCAATCTGAATCACTAAAGCCTACAAGATTGAACTTTTCAGAAGAGTAGTAATGAATACCAAAACTTAAATTCCCTTTCACATACCTCAAAATCCTCTTGGCTGCCTTCATATGTATTTCAAATGGATTTGTCATATACCTTGAAACAAGTGAAACTGAATAGGCAATATCAGGCCTCGTGTGGATTAGAAACATCAAGCTCTCCACAATACTTCTGTAAGATGTCTGATCAACTAATTTAGCACCATCATCTCGACATAACAAAAATCCATGAGCACTTGGAGTGGAGGCAGGGTTACAATCAGTCATATTAAATTTCTTCAGCATATCTTGTACATACTTTGTTTGACAAATGAAAATCTCATCCTTACTTTGATAAACCTCCATTCCTAGAAAATATTTCATCAGACTAAGATCTTTCATCTCAAATTCTTTCATCATAGCAACTTTGAATTCATCTTTCATTTTAGAACTACTACCCATATACAAAACATCATCAACATACAAACTTATGATGAGGATATCAGTACCTTCTTGTTTGTAGTATAGGGTAAGATCACTCTTACTTCTCTGGAAGCCATTCTCCTGAAAGTATCCATCAATCCTGGCATACCACGCTCTTGGTGCTTGCTTGAGGCCATACAAAGCCTTCTTCAACCTGTACACTTGATGCTCTTTTCCTTCCACTTCAAAACCTTGTGGTTGCTCCACATACACTTCCTCTTCTAAGTACTCATTCAAAAAGGCACTTTTCACGTCCATATGATGTATGCTCCACTTCTTTTGAGCTGCTAATGAAATCAACATTCTTATGGTCTCTTGTCTTGCTACTGGTGCAAATGTCTCTTCATAGTCAATTCCATACTTCTGTGTGAAGCCTTTAGCAACTAATCTTGCCTTGTGTCTTTCAACACTCCCATCACTGTTAAACTTGGTCATGTAGACCCATTTGGTGCCAATCCTTTTTTTGTCATGTGGAAGTTCTCTTAACTCCCAAGTGTCATTCCTGTGAATGGAAACCATCTTCAAAACATGATGGTTCAAAATCAACCTTAGCTAATAAAGCAAAATTCACTATCTCACCTATTGGGTTTTCTTCATGTACTTGATTTCCACTCCTCTGGTAGATATCACTCAATCTCCTTACCTTCCTTGTAGAACTTAGAGAAGAAGCTAGAATTGAACTTGTTACTAAAGAACTTGATGAAGGTTTGCTTCGTGGAGTTAAACCGTTGGATACAGGAACATTAGTTGGCTGCTCATGATCAATATCAGCAATTATATCATCATTTAAAATAGATTTTGGCTTCTCAACATGGCCTTTTAAATGATCGTAAACTCCCCCTTCATCAAAAATTAGACAATAAGCTTATTAGTGATGGGATTATACAATCTATAAGCCTTGCTTTTCTCACTATATCCCATAGAAATACATGACTCACTCTTTGCATCTACCTTCTGTCTATTTTGATCAGGTACATGCACATAAGCCAAACAACCAAAAACTTTGAAATGATTAACATTAGGTATTTTTCCATACCAAGTTTCATAAGGAGTCATCTTTTCTAGTGCACTGGTGGGGCTACAGTTGAGGATGTACACCGTTGTAGCAACTGCATCTCCCCAATAAGAATTGCTCAATCCCTTGGTTTGTAACATGCACCTTGCCATTTCAACCACAGTTTGATTCTTCCTTTCAGCTACTCCATTCTGTTGAGGTGTGTATGCAGTAGTAAGTTGCCTCTTGATGCCATTAAAATCACAATAACTTTTGAAAGCCTTTGAGAAAAACTCCTCTCCATGATCAGTCCTTAAACATTTGATCTTGCACCCTATCTCATTTTCCACAAGGGCTTTAAACTTCTTGAATGTATCCAAGGCTTCATCTTTGGCCTTGAAAAAATATACCCAACAATTTCGTGAGTAATCATTAATAAAAGTGAAGAAATATGATGACTTACCCAAACTCTTAGTTTGCATAGGACCACATATATCTGAATGAACAAGCTAAAGTGGGTGATGAGCCCTCCATGCATTGCCCTTTGGAAACTTTTCTCTTGCATGCTTTCCTTTAGCACAACCTTTACAAACCTCCTTGTGTTCCTCAACCTTGGGAAAACCAGAAACTAATGCATATGAGGTTAGAAACTTCAAACTATGAAAATTTCAATGCCCATACTTGAGATGCCATAACCAACTTGAATCCTCATAAGCCATATTTGCCAAATTGTTGTTATGTTCACCAAACCTCAAGGGGAACATCCTATTTCTTGTCATAGGAACAACAATGATCACCCTATTATCCTTATTCTTATCATAGATAGTACAAGTTTTATTCTCAAAGACTACTTTATAATTTTTCTCACATAGCTGCCCAACACTAAACAAATTGTGCTTCAATTGTGGAGTATAATAAATATCATGAATACTCTTTATACCTTCTTTTGTTTGGACCTCCATAGCTCCTTTGGCAGCAACCTCCGATGATTTATCATCACCAAGCTGGATCTTGGATTTGAAACTTCCATGCTTTGTTGAGAACAACTTCTCATTCCCTGTCATATGGTTAGAGCATTCAAAATCTAGGTACCAAACATCTTTACTAGTATTTTCACCCTTTGCATAAGACAAAAATAAGTGATCAGGAGGATTCTCACTACTTTCTTGAGCATAGTAAGCACTTTTATCTTCTTTCAATCTACATTCTCTTTCAAAGTGGCCATACCTGTTACAATGGTAACATTGAACATTTCTCTTATCAAATCTGCCTCTACCTCTTCCTCTAAAACCATCACTTCCTATTGAGCCACCTCTTCCTCTACCTCTTGAAGAATTTTGGCACTACTGCTGCTTGCATCTTCATTTTTTGTGATTAGCAATTTAGAGGAAAATGCTTTCTCTACACCTTCAAAAGAATCTTTCAATCTTTCTTCATGAGATATTAGGGATCCAACCAATTGACCAAACTGTAGTTTAGTCAAATCCTTGCTTTCTTCTATGATTATTGCTACATGATTCCATCTGGGTGTCAAAGATCTCAACACCTTTTTAATCAAAACTTCATTGCTTACAATTTCTCCAAGTGTAGCCATTTTATTGACCACATTTTTGACTCTAACACAATAATCACTTATACTTTCAGCTTTTTGCATCTTCAAATTATCAAACTCTCACTTGAATGTCTGAAGCTTGACCACTTTAACTTGATCACTACCCTGGTAAGCTTCTTGTAGAGTCTTCCAGGCATCTTTGGCAGTTGTTGCTCCTGATATTCTTGGAAATAAGCTCTTATCAAGAGCTATCTGAATGTGAAACAAAGCTTGAGCATTCTTTTTCCTTGCTTCCTTTCTTGTTCTTCTTTCATTGGCTATAAGGGCATTCCAATCAGCTGGCTCTTCATAACCTGATTCAATAATCTCCCACAAATCTTTTTCCAATAAAAAAGGTCAGCATCTTAATGCACCAATAATCATAATCATTCCCATCAAATTCTGGAACGGGCATATTGTTAGAATTCGACATGATTAACTTTGGCAAAATTCCAACAATAAAACTTTAACCCAAAACAATTTTACCTCCTCTGATACCACTTGTAGAATTTTGAACCTGACCTATCCTCTCTGAACCAGCTGATTAGCAAACAATAATAGCAAAAAGAATAAATTGCAAAAAGAAATCACAATTCAGAATAAAAAAACAAAGTGCCCTGTTTTTTGGAATTGCACACACCAATTTCTTTATTGAAGTTTAATTAAAAATTTACATAGAGGCTGTATATATATAAAGAATTTGCAGACTAGAAGAATTAATAATAACTGCAGTTCTAAATATATTCTTAGCATTGTATGGAAAGCTACTAAGGCTCTCAAACTAAAAAAACAAACTACTCCCTAAATTAAGAATACAATAAGTGCATGCACAGCATGCTTTATTTACTAAAAACAAACTCATGCAAAAAACAAAACTAAAAATAGTGCTAAGGATTAATGCATGGACTACATGCTTTATTTGCATAAATAAACAAAAACTGATTTAAACTAAAAATAGCTTATGCATGGTGATGAATAGATAGATTCATGTCCAAACTGGAACTGCATGAAACTGCATGCTAAAGGAGCATCAATTATCAACAGTTCTTACCTATGTTTCGTCAATAGGCAATGACTGCGCGAGCTACACTTTGATGGTCACCACTGTACAATCGTTGGAAAGAGATTATCATTTTACCACCAATGCAGTTTTTAAAGTCTCTTTCCTTCCAATGTAGTCTTTAAAATCTGTTTCCCTTCAATGTGGTTTTTAAAATCTCTTTCCCTCCAATGCATTGAAAATAGTGACTGTTGTTAACGGAGTTGCTATCTGTCGTTCCAGCCTGTAGTGTACGCTAGTTTGTATGATGGATGATGTATGATTATTTATATGTTATCATATCTTACCATACCGTTTTGTGTGGAAAATAGCCAGTAGCTTAAAAATAATGGTTGCGATCTTGAGGCTGAGATTGATCGCTGTGAGGTAAAATCAAGATTGATATAATATTCCCGCTAAAATTTCATTCATTTGAGCTACATTAATGAACGTCGTAGCCAAAAATTACGATTGAAGTGAGATTCAATGTAAATGCCCACGGCGCAACCTCCATGGTCCAAGTTTGTTTTGTGTAATTTTAGTCTATTTTCTTTAATGAGTTTTTGTCACTACTTTGGCCCTGTCAAGATTCTGCCTCCACGAGCATCTCCTTTGCACAAGAAAAACACAAAATACATTCATTTCGTCTATTTTCCTTAATGAATACATGTGCCTGACTTGACCGTATGTTTGTTTTGTGTAATTTTAGTCATTTTTCTTTAATGAGTTTTTGTCTCTACTTTGGCAGGGTGTGATCTTGTCTCCACGAGCATCTCCTTTGTACGAGGAAAACACAAAGTAAGCATTCATTTGGTCTATTTTTCTTTAATGAATATATGTGCCTGACTTGATCATATGTGATCAAGCGTCACGATTCCATCTCCAGGAATATCTTGCTTCGACAAAGAATGGTGATCTTCAGGCCGAGATTGTTCGTGTTAATGTGAAATCTACATTATGAGATTCAAGCTAAACAACAAATCATTTCAACTACATTAATGAGCGTCGTAACAAAAGAGTTAAGATTGATGTGAGATTAGACGACACTGCCCACGGCGCAAATTTATTTACATTTAAGGTGGAGATTCAATCCATAGAGCTCGGACTGCATGTACACTGCCCCTTTGCAAGATTTAAAGAAGAAATTTTCTTGAACTCTAGTCTATTTTCTTTAACGAGGACTCCTACCTAGCTGGCTATGATTGATCAAGTGTCAAAATTCTATCTCCACGAGAATCTTGTTTTGATAAGAATATACAATGTTAGTTTTCATTTTGATCTGTTTTAATCTATTTCTTAATGCACACCTGTGCCTACGTTGACAAAGAAAGCACAAAATAGGCACTCATTTTACACAACCTTATCTTTAGCTTTTGGATGTGTGATCCAGCATCGACATTCCCCATCTATTAGCATTTTGCTCGTATACTAAAGCAGAAAGCAAGCGTTAGTCTTATTGTTAGAGTCTTAGAGGACATTTTCAGCTAGCATGACTAAACATTTGTGTGATTATCTACTCAGATGACATTGGAGCATGTTGAAGATGGAATTTATCAAAATCAAAGGGAGGGAAGTATTTGATGAAGGTTCTGTTAAATCAACTAACTGGGGATATGTCCAGTTAGCTGTCATTCTGTAGCAGTTAGTTGTCAATTTGTATAGTAGATTCATAGGAAATTTGTTCACTACTTGTTTGTATAGATATATATTACTTGATCAATAAAATATAGCATCGAATTCCTCTGTTCTGTTTTATTTATTTCTGCTGTTTTGTTTTTTCAGGTTCGTGGGTTGTTGAAGTAGAGTCAAGTTTAGAGAGTGAAATGACGCCAGCTAAACTCCGTGATGGCCTCATTCACACCGTTCCAAGGATTCTCTTGAAGCAAGACAATAGGGAGTTCTATATTCCTCAAGTCGTCTCCATCGGTCCTTACCATTTCCCAGAAAAAGATGCACTGGATGATGACATGAAGCTTCTCAAGTCAGAAGTGGCAAAAAAAATGCACCGCAAAATCATCTGGAAATATGGCTTAAAACCGGTGATGGAAAAGTTTATGGAAAAAGAGGTCCAAGACAAAATAAAGGAAAGCTATGCTAAAGAAATCAAACTTAGCAGTGAAGTGTGTGCGTGGATGATAGTGAGGGATGCCTGTTTTCTTCTAGAAGTCCTGGACAGATTTGGAAAAGATGAAGATCAAGAGAAAAGCGAGCCGGGTTTCATCGATAGTATTCTTAGCAGGAAACGACATCATCGTCTGTTGACAGAAATTGTGAAAGATATGATGGAAAATCAACTACCACTCTGGATTTTGGAGGAAGTCAGGCTTGATTTTCTAGGGTCAAAGGCTGATGGCTGTTTTGAGTCGGCTGTGAAATCAAATGATGATCACTGGTTTGAAATGGCACTAAAACATTTATCTCCTATCAAAGTATCAGAAGGTAGGAAGCGAGATTTCAAGAAAGAATCTCATATCTTGCAATTGTTTCATGACTACATTGTTCACACTGTTAGGCAAGACGACGCTTCCTCCAATTCCCGGTCGGAGAATCTCATATCTTGCAATTGGCTTATGAATATTTTTTGCAAGATAAAAAGTACAACAGAGAATATTCTTTGCAAGATGAAAAAGACAACAGAGAATTTTCATTGCAAGATTAAAGAATTATTCTCTTCTTTAATCCCTCACACAACTATATCCAGAAGCACTTGTATAAAATGGGTATTTGCACTTCTTTTATCTCCCGTTTTTGTCATGTTGTTCATTTTAGGTGTCATATTTTTGGTTTTGCTATATATTATTAAGAAGCTTATATTTGACACTCTGTACTCTCTTACGAGCTGCCTATCCCGTAGAGAAGAGGGGACAGAAAAACATGTTCCATCTATACAAGTGCTAAAAAGGGGAGGAATGAAATTCAAGAAACTGGAGGGTGCAATTAGTCAAATTAAGTTCAACGAGAGCAATTCCACACTGTATTTGCCCCAGTTCAAAGTAGATGACAGATCGGAGGTGATACTCAGGAACCTGATTGCCCTGGAAATCTGCTCGCACGAAGAGCAGAAACCCATTACAAGGTATGCCATTCTAATGAACGACCTGGTTGACACAAGTCGGGACGTGGAAATCTTGAGACTTGAGGACAGCATCACCGGCAAGCTTGGAACTGACCATGAGATCACTAAGCTTTGGAATTCTATGCTGTCGCCCACAGAAATTCCCAGGTACGATTCTATTGATGAAGCTGTTAAGTCCATAAATCATTACCACAAAAAGTGGCAGAAAGGTCTGGCTTTTCTTAGACATCGTCGTCTATTGGGTGACTTTTTGGGGCTGCTGTTAGAGTTTATCTGGACTTACGGTTCAAAGCCATGGTGGTTTTTCTCTGGTTTGATCGTACTTGTAATTTTTGTGTTAACCGCTGTTCAAGTAGTTTGCCTTTTTAAATCTTGCCAATACAAATAGACACTAAGTCTTCTACTGCTACTGAGTGTTCTAAATCTTATTATTTTATAAAGAATTACAGTGGTAGCTAAAGGATTAATGGTGTTTATCATGTAACTATTCTTATAGTTATGTGAGCTAAATGAGTATTGAAACTTTATATCTGTTAACGTATATTTTACTGCAAGGAATTTGCATTCCATTATACTTTTGACAAATTTCTTATAAGTAATATTATTTGTTTTTGGTAAAATGTAAAATGATTGAATGATTTCTACTATTGTAAGATTGTTCTCTCGTAAAAGTATATAATGAATTAATTTGGTAAGTGGATAAATGTCTACTAATATTTTTATTTTTTTTGGTCATGTAAGTGGATCATTTTTAAAATTCTACTAATCTACACAATTTATAAGATTCTATAATAATTATAGAGTAGAGAAGTGTATATTTTATTTTTTCATTTCTATGTTTTATGTTATTTTTCATGAATATCATTATATATGATTCTAGCATACAATTTCACCTTTTTTGGTACACTTATTAGCTTCATAATTCAAGACATAATCATCTAACAATTGCACAAAATAACAGATTATTAACATGTATCAAATGATCATTCAAGAGCGTATCCGATTATAACAATTATTCATCAATTTGCATCATACATTACCAATTATTTATTGTCATCCTTGCAAGGATACTTATTTGTCACAATGTGTATTAGGATAATTGGTATCATATGTTTGACCTCATAATAAAAGATGATTAATAATTGGCATTTATTGCCAATAGCGTTCATCTTTTTCTCATTAATGGTAAATTAACCTGGTGGCTATAATCAAGATTGACATGAACTCTTGGTCTACTAGTGAAGTTGAATGGTTCCAAATAAGCCCACCAAAGGATCAAGTCTTTCTCAGTGCAAGACTTTGACATCATAAGGGATGAGGTCAAGATCGTGCCCTAGGCAAATTTGACGGAATGGATACCCTTTAATCCTTTCTTATTAGCTGAAGAGGTTTCAGCCTATAGACTCATGCTCCCATATTGAATAGCTAATATTAATTATGAAAAGCCTCGTTAGATTGATATACTCATAGACTTCATACCCTGCTGAACTGTCATGCTCGTAATCTTAAGTTCCATAAAAAAAAATTACTCAATAATTAATAATTTTTTACAATTATCTAAAATAAAGAATATCGATTTTTATCGATAGAATTCTTACCAGGAAACAACATCATCCTCTATTGACCAAAAAAAATGTTACGGATATGCTCAAAATAGAAAATTAACTACAATTATGGGCTTTGGAGAAAAATAGGTTCCATTTGTGAGATCTAAAGATGATTTCTTGTTTGAGTCGGCGCTAAATTGTTTATCCCCCATTAATGTCGAGAAGGAGGAATTGAGAACACAAAAAAGAATTTCGTATCTTGCAGTTGCTTCAAGAGTACATTCTCGACAGGCCAATCCCTGAATCCTCCAATCTACAGTCAGCTAGTTGTGGGATTATTTAACGCACGATTAAATAATTGAACTTTCAGACAATTGTGTCCAGAAGCATTTCTATAAAATGGCTATTTGCACTACTTCTCTCCAGTTTTTGTCACGTTCATATCGGGGATTACATTTCGTAACTTTGTAATGTATTAGGAACCACATATTTGACGTTTTGCACTCAACTCTCTACCCTGTAGAGAAGAGGAGATAGAGAAACATGTACCATCGATACAGGAGCTAAGAAGGGGAGGAATGAAATTCAAGAAACTGGAGGGTCGAATCAGCCATATTAAGTTCTAGAATAAGAATGTCACACTACATTTACCTGAGTTTAAGTGGATAACATATCATAGTTATTACTCAGTTATTGCCTTGGAACAAGAAGGGCAGAAACCCATTACAAGGTATGCCATTCTAATGAACGATCTGATTAGAACCAGCGGGATGTGGGCATCATCACCAGCAATGAAGAAGAGATCGCTCAGGTTTGGAATTCTATGGTGATGCCCACATAATCTATTGATGAAACCGCTATATCCATAAATCATTACCACAAAAAAGTGATGCAAAGGTCTGGCTATTCTTAACATCGTTAGCCATGGGGTAGTTTTATTGTGGTGTTGTTAGAGTTCATCATGGTTTACAAGGCCATGGTGGTTTATCTCTGGTTTGGCCGCTCTTATAGTTCTTAGTGTTGATAATTGTACAAGTAGTTTCACTTTTCTCAATCGTGTAAACACAAATAAACCCTTCCATGCCCACATTACTAGGTGTGTCAAATATTATTTTTCTTTTATAAAAAATTATTGTGGTAGCTTATGGTTATTGCTTCTAAATAGTTATCTCACAATTGTCATCAAAAGATCCGCTTGTTAATGTCTAATATAATCACGAGTTTTAATGATTTCGCAAGAGGCAGTTAAGTTCTATAACAAACCCAAGCATTATGGTGCACAACACAAGGAGACCAAGGGCGCACATCTTGTAACAATCCTCCCTAGCGCAAGCAAGAGGTTTGAATCCATGACCTAGGATCTGATACCACTTGTTAGAAACACAGTTGTTGTTGCACCAATAGTTTAATCTATTAATGCCCAATACAACTGCGAGTTTTAATCAATTCACGAGAGGTAGTTAAGTCATGTCACAAACCTGAATGCTATCTTGCACAACACAAAGAAACCAAGGGTGCACACCTTGCAACATAAGGACTTACACTTTAAAATTTCCTAAAATTATATAATTAAGCAAATTGTTGAATAATAAAATACAAATACTTTGAATGTCAACAGATTTTAAGATTGATTTTTTTCATAATAAACATATTTGTAGAAATGATAATAATAAAATTATCTTGGATGAATAATGAAATTGTCATTTATATTATTATGGAGTTTTGCTCTCTTGAAAAGTATATAATGAGTTAGTTTATTCATCATTATGTCAAGTGGTGAAATGTTTATATCTCTAGAACTAATAGTTCTCATTTCTCATTTAATAATAGAGGACCCATTCAAGAGCTCTAGCAACCTACATTTTAAGATTCTATGAAAAATGTAGAGGAGAAAAGTGTGCATTTTATTTTTTCATTTTTTATGTTTTGGGTTATTTTAAGTGTATATCATTATGTATGATTCTAATAGACATTTTTGTTTTTTCATGTGCACCCATTAGATCTATAAATTTCCTATTTTGTTATACTAAATCATCTATATCAAAGCACATTCGACTTAATTACCGACACCTTGAACATATTAAATTGGACCAAACTTAGAATTAAGTCCATTTAAAGGGATTGTAGGTATGATCTTGTCGCCAATTTTTAAAATTCAAATTTTCACTTTTCAAGGCTCATAATATGACACTATTATTCATTAAGATGAGCACCAAAATTTGTAAATTTGGATCTATGTTACATAATTAAAGGCATCATCCTACAAAAATTATACAAAATAAACATAATGGGCATGTAATCAAAGGATCATACAAGAGCACATCCTCTTACAATAATTAGTCATAAATTCACATAAAACTATACAAATCAATAAATTGGCATTTATTAACATCTTCACAAAGACACCTATTTTCCAGAACTTTAATTAGATTAATTGACATTGTACATTTGACCTCATCATAACCGATAATTAACAATTATCATTTATTGCCACCACCATTTATATTTTTTTAATATTCTTAAATAAAATTGGGAGCTAGAGTTCAAGTTAGAAAAAATTAATATTTCAACACACTTATAATAGGATCTCAATAGTTTTTCTTAACAATGAATTTCTTTCCTAACACATGTATAATATTTTAAATGTATTGTGGGTGTGATCTAGTTCTAAGAATTCAATGTTTCATACCTAAGTTTTGTTAGGTCTATGATCCTAAATCCATACCTAGATTTTAGATTAATTTGTAAAGATTTATGGTAAACTCCAACCTATGTGCCTAATCAATAGGTCTCATAAAAAATCCATGCATGCATTGGAATTTCTAGAGATTAATGTTTATGTAAATTGAATGTATATAGTGTAATTTTCTTTGATGGATTAAATAGTGTAACAATTTGTCAAAAATAGATATGATCAAGAACACAATGAATAACACCAAGTAGCCCCTTCTCAATGTTGAATCTGCACCAACATTGATAGAAGCTCGAAACTAAATGAAGAAGCTGCTCCATGATCATCAAATAATTTGTCTTAAATATTATTATCAGATCCTAGGTCATAGATTCAAACCTCTTGCTTGTGTTAGGGGGGTTGTTGCAAGATGTGTGCCCTTGGTCTCCTTGTGTTGTGCCCCATAATGCTTGAGTTTGTTATATGACTTAATTGCCTCTTGTGAACTCATTAAAACTTGCAATTATAGTAGACATTAACAAGCTGATCTTTTGATGACAATTGTGAGATAACTATTTAGAAGCAATAACCATAAGCCACCACAATATTTTTTTATAAAAAAATAATAATATTTGACACACCTAGTAATGTGGCCTCCCAGAGTTGCATAAATGGATTTCATAGCATTGGGATCCCCTCATTTCTAGTACAGTTCACATATTCCTTATGGCTAAAGGTTTTTTTGTTGCTAATTTGAGGATATTAATGACAAAAGAAAAATCTCATGGGAAAGTTTTTTCTATGAGAAAGATAATATGTCGCTTTTGGCCAAACCTTGGCACTCTGATTTTAACCCCCTTTTAGAGATGTTCAACAAATTTCCAATCTAGGTTAGGCTTCCTTACCTTCCTCTACACTTATGGGCTTATTCTTTCTTTGAGGAAATTGGTGACGCTATTGGGAGCTTGATTATGGTGGATAATGAATCCTATGGGATTTATCATACTACTTTTGATGGTATTCTGGTTGAGCTAGATGTTTCTAAGGGTCAGCCAGTAGAAATCGCCATTAAATCCTCTTTTGGTAGCTAGGTCTAGACCTTGGATTATGAGGGTATTCCTTTCAGGTGTCGTAGATTCTTCAAAACTGGCCATGCAACAGGGAATTGTGGGCTTGAGAAGAAAAATTCTTCGGCCTCGTGGTGGTCGGGGGCCTCTCACTAGCATAATATGGTGAGGAAATCTCTAGACACTCTTAAAGAAATGTTGGATGTTGGGGCTTCTACTTTGGCTGGATCGAATTCTTTATTGACAATGAAAGATTCTTTGGATACCACTAAGGATGCTTCTAAGATTAAAGATGATGTGATACAGGATGTTGTTGTCCCCTATACTTAAAATGGATTGTTGTCTCTTACCTCGCCTGTTTCACCATGTGTTGACACAACTTTTGCCCCTCCTGCTGGTTGCAGTCTTGTGTCCGTGATGGTATCTCTTACCCCACCGACTTCTTCACAGGGTGTTGGCACAATTTTTTCCCCATTTCCTAGTTATGATCCTGTGCTCATGTTGATTGTTACTCCCTCTTCTGACACTCTTTTTTCCAGTCCAGAAAGATCGGTGTTGGGCCCTTCAGATTTGTCATTTGCGGAAGGTAAAGTTGAAGATGGTTGGATTACTATTAAGGGGAAGCATTCAAAGACATTCAAGCCTTCTTGTGATATGACTCTTCATTCCGACAAGACCAATTGCAAATCTTGAGGGCCCTTGTAATTGGTTGTTTGGGCTGATTTTACCGGCCCTTTCTTTGTTTGGGTTGTCTGATGTCTTTAAGGACAGTCCTTGTTTTATTGGTCATTCTATCTAGTTGGGCTTTCAATGCTTTATCTATTTTATAATCTGATGTAAAGGGTTTTGGGGCCCCTCCAAAACCTTCTTTTCACTTAATCAAAAACAAAACAACAAGGAGTATCCATGAAGTTTCCCCAATCATGAAGGGAAGATGTAGGAAAAAAACTCAACATGTATGGAGTCTCTAAAAATTGCTTAAGTGTCTCCATATTGATGTTGAAAGTTCCCCCACCAAATAAGGTGTACTAGTACATATTGTTGAAAAGTACAATCCAAGATCTAGTGAAGATGAATGTAGAGCATGATCCAAAGACTCACATGTCTCCCCTAAGGATAAAGAGACATCCTACAAATATTGTACATAAGTATCCACAACCATGTCAACCTTGAAAGAATGATCATGTAAAGAATCACCAAGAGGGTTAGAGTGTTCCCTCACAATAATTGAACAAGGACCATCTCCATCAAAGAGAAGATGAATATCATCAATGATGTCTCCCAAATCTTCAATGTAGGATTCCACAAACAAACCTACAATGTCTATCAAGTTGTCATCCCAAGGAACTATAACTGGAAGAACACATCTACATTATCATGTACAATAGTAGATGTGATTTCAATGGGAGGAGATGAAATTCAAATCTCAAGAATGGGATCACATGTGAGAGAACCCAATTTCAAGTAACCAAAGTTATCCTCAATATTTGAATCCACATAAGAAGTGCTAATTTGAATTTTACTATTATAATAGTTATTCATTAAAATTACAAAGCATTTTACAACTGCCTCTTAGGAATCACAAACAATACTATTATATTAATCACTATATTTATAAGAATCAATTGCTATACCATGAAATAATTACGTGACTATTGAGAAATATAATTATTCAATTCCATTGAATCATTAATAACTAAAATATAGTTCTCTTACAATATAGTAATTATAATAAAATAGGTACACTTACCATGATCCTCTACGAATAAACCACTTCATTTGATTATTTCTACCGATTTTTATTTTATTTGTTGAACGAAAAATAAGAATTAAATATATTTTCATCCCTAATTTTAAAATATACAAACTATTTAAAGAAACATATCTACTAGATCTGAAAGATGTGGCAAATCAAATCAATTATCCACATGAGAGAAATATATATTTATAACATATATATGTTTTTTAAAATCAACTTAACCCCCAAAATAAATAGAAATAAAAGAAAGCATATTTTAACTTATTGAAAAATGTTATAATACTCCAAAAAATAAAGAATAATTAATTAAATTTGCAACCTTATATATAATCAAAATTTCAATCCAGTATATACTAGCTAAATTTTAACTACCCATCTCAACTTATCAATTCTCAATTGCTAATTTATTTAGCTCTTAAGAATAATGTATTTTTATTAAAAAATTATTGACCAATAAGCAATTTTAAATGTACACTAAATCTAATCACTTATTTTAATTAGACCAATACTCATTAAAATATTAATAAATTTTAATACACTGTGAACACATAACATTATTAAATATTAATTTCATCAAATATAATTTCTATTTAATTTATATATCTAAACAATATATTATAATTAGTTTATATGTTTTTTTGTTTTTTTTAACTATGCATGGTAAACTTTTTAACGTGACCGGTGACGCTAGCACGACATGCCCTCCAGCTCCACGTGAATGCTTTTGACCTGGAGCTATGAACCAGTGAGGCCACAAATGGGGGACCTCATCCCCACACTTCACTTGTTCAAATCCGTAAGCACAATGACCCAACGAAGGCACAAGGCCTTGCGAGCACAGTGGCCCAGCAGGGATTTGAACCTTGGTGGCCGCTTCACCAATGAAGTGTTTTAATTGTGACACAACATGTCCGAAGACAATTAGTTTATATGTATTCAATAAGCACTAATTTATAATATATACTTTTAATAAGTTTTTTTGTTTAGTTATTATTACAATATAATTATTATTATTATTATTTATTTATTATGTTGTCATTGCATGAAGATTGCATTGAAAAAGTATATTAAGAAGTGTTGTCATTGATGTGAATAGCAAACGGTAATGAAGTAGCGAAGATCAACTGGTAGCCCTATCCAATTGAGAAGAAGAACCCTAACCGATGGATCTTGGAGATTGGTTGTGATGATTTATGACCGAATGATGATCGGTGATGAAGATGCCACAAAAGCATGTTGCACGTGATGTGTTTTGAAAAGGTTTTGGTGCGTAAAGATAACCGTTTATCTTGGGAATGATCAAATGCATAGTGTGAAGTGACAAATGTGCGATGTGTTACAATATTCAAAGTGTGATGATCCAAGAGTGGTTGTAGATTCCTATAAGAATGTAAAGTTGATTGCATGAAATCTAACGGTCAAGATTGAACCGATGTGTTTGTAATATCTATGATAATTTCAGGGTTTGTGTTGTGTTACCGACCTAATGTAATTGTTCATAAGGTCGATGGATTGAATGAATGTGGGGGTTGGCAAATTTGATAGTGTGAAAGTGATTGTTTCCAAAGTAGGAGGTGTGTCTGCAGAATGATGTGAAGGAAGATAGGAGCGGTAAAGGATTTGATTTAGCAAGGAAGTACTATTTCTAGATCGATCAAAGAACCTGTTGTTCTCTAACAATTACAAAAGTTTGAAATCCCCTTACAAGGTAAGCTCTAACAGGCTTGTTGTTGAAATCCTCTAAGTAGGTGATCTATTAGCTTGGATTTCAGATCCTCCATTGAGGTTACCTTTAACAGGGTATTACCTTAAACAAGGTATTTGTAGTCAATCCCTTAATCGGGTGGTCTTTAACCGGATCTGTTACTAATAGAACATTCTTGCATAAGCTTCTAACCAGGCTTGGCTCTTAACAGGGAAAACTTCATAATAATTCAACAAAACTTGTGGGTACTCATTCCCATCATGGTTTTTCCCATTTGGGTTTCCATGTGAAAAATCATTGTGTCAAGTGGTGAATGATTTTGTGGATGTGTTTTTGGTATGATTGATATAAATGATTGGTAAATCTACATAGATATATTTAAATGATTGGAAATGATTTGAAATATGTTATTATTCATATTAGTGAAGTGGTTCAAAGTTTTGGTCAAAGGATATTTAAGTTTCAAATCTGTTGCATTATATCGCTGAAGTATTAGGTCAACTGGTAAGGTTTAATAGAGTTGTTGCATATTTATTAAAGTGTCTAAACCAGTAAAATTTGTGAGTTGATTCTAAGTTGAAAATAAGTTTGGTGAAAATTTAGTTTTTTTTCCAACTACTGATTCACCCCCCCTCTCAGTAGTTGACCAGATCTTTATAGTTTCAACATATTATCAATTGGTATCAATGAATTCCAAGTCCTCTTGAGTATAAGCCTAATAGCTTGAGGAAAAGGTCCAAAAGAAAATGATGAAGAGAGAGGCGCTGAAGATCAATATAGATAACTACAGAATCTGGAGTGATAGGATGAAGATTTACATCAAGAGCTTAGGAAGTCAGTATTGGGATCATGTTGTTATTAAGTATAACTTACCTAGTGGAACTATGACAGATGATCAGAAGAAGGAGAAACAGGAGAACAACCAAGCATTGGAGGCCATCATTAGTACCTTGCCAGATTCAGAATATGTTGATTCTCATGGATTGGAGACTGCATACGAAGTTTGGAAGAAACTGGAAGAAATCTATGGCAGTGATGAGCATGTAAAGATAGCCAAGGAAGAGAGTATCAGAGGAAAATTTGATGACATGAGAATGGTTGAAGGTGAAAATATTCAACAGTATGGTTAGAGAATCAAAGAGATAGTTGGAGAAATAAAAAGTGTTGGATGTATAGTGGAGGATGCCACTATGGTTAGCAAGGTATTGAGAACCCTTCTACCGATCTACCCTATCAGAGTTGCAACCATTCAGGAACTCAAATATATTGACAAAACAAAAGTAACTCTTGACTCTATCATTGGTAAACTGACTGCATTCAAATTAAATGGTTTTGATGGAAGTGTTCAGAGGTCAGAATCTGCATTTAAAGCACTAGTCTCAACCTCACAAGTAAGGAAAAGTAGAGAAGTAAGTTACAGTCATGAATCTAGATCCAACAAAGAGTTAGATGATGATGATATTGTGATGGAACTCGAAGCACTATTGGCCAAGAAATTACCCAGAGGTATCGGTAAGTATAGAGGTAAATTACCACTGAAAGGTTTTGCATGTAACCAGATAGGACATATTGCTGCTAACTGTCCTAATGAAGATAGCAAGGAAAAATAAGAGAAATATAAGAGATTTAAAGGAAAAGGAAAAATAAATTATTTAATTGAAGTAGATGAAGGTATTACAGATGAAGAATCTGAGGAAGATACAAATGAGGACATTGTCTTTGTTGCTATCAAAGAAGACATATGTGATCAGAAGGCATTGGTATCTCACTTGGACAACTCAGATGACTGGATTATAAATAGTGGTCGTTCATACCACATGACTAGTGACCGGAGCAAGTTCCTAACACTGGATGAATTTGATGGAGGTGTTGTCAGATTTGGGAATAACTCTCCCTGCATGGTGAAGGGCAAAAGATTCATTTCCCTGAATGGTAAGAGTAGTGCAGATGATGTCTATTGGGTTGAAGGTCTGAAACACAATCTTTTGAGTGTTTCTCAACTCAATGACAAAGGTTACCTATTATAATTCAAGAATGGAGTTTGCAAGATATTTGGAAGCAAAGGTGAAATGGTTGCAATAGGCAAACAAACCAGAGGTAATCTTTTTCACTTAAACTCTAAAATCAATATTTGTTTGATTGAAAAAGTAGAAGATAGTTGGCTTTGGCATAAAAGGTTTTTCTATGTGAATTTTGATAACATTGTAAGAGTCAGCAAGACAAAATCAGTAAGTGGATTGCCACAGTTAGAAAAACCAGTGAATTCTTTGTGCAAGGAATGTCAGTTAGGGAAAATGACAACCTCAACCTTCGAGAGCAAATCTTTCTCAGCTAAACATTTTCTAGATTTGGTTCATACTGACCTATGTGGACCAATGAGGACTAGGAGTAATCAAGGAGATTGATACTTCATGATATTTACTAATGACTGCTCAAGAATGATGTGGGTCACATTCCTGAAAGACAAGACAATAGCATTCAACAAATTTAAAGCATTTAGAGCCTTGGTTGAAAATGAAAGTGGAAGGAATCTAAAATGTTTAAGAACTGATCAAGGTGGTGAATTTAGTTCAGAGGAATTCACTAGATACTGTGAAAACAATAGGATCAAGAGGCATCTATCTACATCAAAGAGACAACAACAGAACGGTATCGTAGAAAGGAACAACCAGTCAATGGTTGAAGCTTCTATTACTATGTTAATTCAAGGAGGTGTAGCTAAGACACTTTAGAGAGAAGCTATTAGCACAACTGTTTATACAATGAATTGGATACTGGTCAAAAGAGGTAAAGATAAAACACCCTATGAATATTGGTATGGTAGATCACCGAATGTCAGTTATTTCAAAAATTTTGGTAGCAGGTGTTTTATTAAAAGAAGTAATTATATTGGAAAGTTTGATGCCAAAAGTGATGAAGGCATGTTTCTTGGTTACTTTACGAAGAGAAAACCTTATAGGTCCTACAACAATCGGACTAAGACGATCATTGAAAGTGTCAATGTCTAAGTAGATGAATCTCCTAAAAATAATGAAGAAACCAGCAAGGAGAAGTAAGAAGAAGAACCAAACATACTATTTTGTAACCGAAACTGGTAAAGAGAGAAGTTAGAGAACTGAACAAAGAAGCCCTAGTTCAATCGGAATAGGAAGCTCCAACAAAAGATAAAGAAAGTGAAGAAGAAGAAGAAGAACCTGAAAACCAAGATCATGTTATTCCAAGCTATGTCAGACTCAATCACAACCTCGATCAGATTATGGGAGACAAGAATGCAGGTATGCTAGCTAGAAGAAGGCTAAGAGAAAACTCATGTATGATCTCCACCATTGAGCCTAGAATAGAAAAAGAGGCCTTTGTAGATGAAGACTAGGTCAAGGCATGGAAGAAGAACTTGATTAGATAGAAAAGCATAATACATGGTCATTGGTACCCATAACAAAAAAAAAGCATGTAATAGGCACAAAGTGGGTATTCAGAAACAAATTGAATGAAGATGGAGCAATGGTCAGGAATAAACCCAGACTGGTATGCAAAGATATGCATAAGAGGAAGGTGAAGATTATGGTGAGACATTTGCACCAGTAGAAATATTGGAAGGAGTAAGGACTCTACTTACATTTGCAGCATACAGATGATTTAAGGTATATCAGATGGATGTTAAATCAACATTCTTAAATGGAATATTGGAAAAAGTCTACATAGAACAACCAGATGGTTATGTATTAACTGAAGAAAAGGATATGGTGTGTAAACTGCATAAGACACTATATGGATTGAAACAAACACCAAGACCATAGTATGAAAGATTGCACTCTCGCTTAGTAAAGATAGGTTTTCAAAGAACTAGTGAAGATAGTAAAATATATCTCAAGATAGAAGGAGATAAAATACTGGTAAGTGAGGTATTTGTTGATGATATCATTTTTTAAGGTAATGATGATATGTGTCATGATTTTTCTAATGAAATGAAGAATGAATTTGAGATGTCACTGGAAGGTGAGATAAAAAATTTCATAGGTTTGCAAATCCAACAGATGAAGGAAGGAATTTTTATCACACAATCCAAGTATGTGAAGTAAGTGTTGAGAACTTTTGGAATGGGAGATTGTAAACCAATTGGAACACCGATGGTTACAAGTAGTAAATTTTCAAAGGAAGATGATTCAACACTAGTTGATGAAAAGGAATACAAATCCATGATAGGTAAGCTACATTATATTGTCCACAACAGATCGGACATTACTCATGCATTAGGATTGGTTGCTAGATTTTAGAAAAATCTGAAGGAGTCATGCATGATTGCAACCAAGAGAATTTTTAGATACTTGAAAGGCACAATAGATTATGGATTATGTTATCCATATGTAGGAGAATTTGACTTAAAAGTCTATATCGATGCAGATTGGGCAGACAATACTAATGACAGGAAAAGTACAACCAAAGGAGCATTTTTTCTTGGAGGCATAGTAGTGTCTTGGAGAAATAAGAAATAGAGTTATATCTCTCAATCAACAACAAAAGCTTGGTATGTTGCAGTTTACATGAATTGTACCCAAGAAATTTGGATGAAACACATATTGGAAGGTTTCAAGTTGAAGATATCAGAACCAATAAGAATTATTTGTGTTAACACAAGTGCTATAAATATTTCTAAGAACTCAGTGTTTCATGCTAGGACAAAACATATAGAGCTGAAGTATCATTTCCTGAGAGAGAAATTTCAAAGAAAAGATGTATGACTAAAGAAAGTTTCCACTAAAGAACAACTAGCAGATATTTTTACTAAGCCTCTACCTAAGGCTACATTTGAATATATTAGAGGTAAGTTAGGGGTTGTACCCCTACATGAAGTCAATTAAGGAGATATGGAAGAGATCAATCCCCGAGCCTATTGAAAATATTGAAGAAAGATTGGTGAAGAATGGAGCTACTCCATAGGGGGGGCAACTAATTGTAGATCGGTGAAGCATGGATAAGAAACAAAATGGTTTACCTTCACTTTGGTATTGTTGTCAAAGGGGGAGAAAAGTATATGATTGATAGACTTATATGTTAAGGAGAGAAGACAGATTGTAGACCGGTTACCAGCTGAGGATATGAAGATACAGTTGATGGATAGTTTATGATGAAAAATATAAACTTGGATTGCTATACCCGAATCATTTGAAGGATAGTATATGTTGAAAAATGTAAACTAGGATTCCTATACCCGTGCATATTTTTTACTCTCAATAATGACAATCAATTGGTATTGATATTTGTAGTTTCATCAATTCCAAAGGGGGAGAATGTTGGCATTGCATAAAGATTACATTGAAAAAGTTTATAGGAAGTGTTATCATTCATGTCAATAGCAACCGGTAATGAAGCAGTAAAGTAACCAGTAATGAAGCAGTGAAGATAAACTGGAAACCCTATCTAGTTGAGAAGAACAACCCAAACCGATGGAGCTTGGAGATCGGTTATGATGATTTATGACCGAATGACGATCGGTGATGAAGATGCCATGAAAGCATGTTGCACGTGATGAGTTTCAAAAAGGTTTTGGCATGTAAAGAGAACCATTTAAATTGGGAATGATCAAATGCATAGTGTGAAGTGACAAACGTGTGATGTGTTACAAGATCCAGGAGTAGTTGTAGATGCCTAGAAGAATGTAAAGTTGATTGCATCAATACTAACATTCAAGATTGAATCGATGTGTTTGTAATCTCTATGAGAATTTTAGGGTTTATGTTGTGTTACCGACCTAATGTATTTGTTCATAAGGTCGATGGATTGAATGAATGTGGGGGTTGGCAAATTTGATTGTGTGAAAGTGATTGTTGTTGAACCATGAGGTGTGTTTGCAAAATGATGTGAAGGCAAATAGGAGTGGTAAAGGATCTAATTTAGCAAGGAAGTGGTATTTCCAGATCAGTCAAAGAACCTATTGTTCTCTAACCATTACAGGAGTTTGAAATACCCTCACAGGGTAAGCTCTAATAGGCTTATTGTTGAAATCCTCTAACCAGGTGATCCATTATCTTGGATTTGAAATACTCCACTGATGTTACCTTTAACAGGATATTACCTTTAACAGGGTATTTGTAGTCAATCCCTTAATCGAGTGGTCCTTAACCAGATATGTTCTTAACAGAACATTCTAGTATAAACATCTAACTAGGCTTGGCTCCTAATAAGGCGAACTTCAGAAGAGTTCAAAAATAGTAGTGGGTATTCATCCCCACCATGGTTTTTCCTATTTCGGTTTTCACATGAAAAATCATTGTGTCAAGTGGTGAATGATTTTGTGGATGTGTTTTTGGTATGGTTGATATGAATGATTGGTAAATCTTCATAGATATATTTAAATGATTGGAAATGATCTAAAATATGTTATTATTGGTATTAGTGAAGTGGTTTAAGGTTTTGGTCAAAGGATATTTAAGTTTAAGATCTATTGCATTATATCACTGAAGTATTAGGTCAATCGGTAAGGTTTAATAGAGTTGTTGCAAATTTGTTAAAGTGTATAAACTGGTAATATTTGTGAGTTTATTCTAATTTGAAAATAAGTTTGGTGACAATTTAGTTTATTTTCCAGCTAGTGATTCACAACCCCCCCCTCACAGTAGTTGACCGGATCTTTATAGTTTCATCATATTATAATATTATTTAATAACATTTAAAATTTTATGTATTTTATATTATCAAAAAGTTTGAAGATAATATTCAACCTAACAAATGTACTATTGATCAATACTTAATAATATTAAAAGGAAATAAGTTGGACTTTTCATTCTGAAACCCAATATTGACTTTTAACATTTCCTTCTTTTTATTTAGAATCTACTATATTATTCTTGTAAGAAAAATTAACCATTTATTTCCGAAGAATATTTAAAAAAAAAGACTATTTTAATTGCTAACACCATAAAGCAAAGATAATGGTAACTGACGTAATTAATTTTAATAAAATTTTCAAAGACTTGGTCAATGAAAACTAACTCTAAATAACTCACCTTCTTTAAATTCAAATCTATTTCATTCGAGATGTTTGAGTAATAAGATAAAGTGTATATTTTTTAATCTATTATGTCCTTTTTTAGTATTAGGTTCAATTTCTTATTGGTTGGAAAATGAATGTTGCATCCTAAGAGATAAATATTCCTTGAAATCTATGGAATGGGTTATTCAAATTATATTTCTTATTGATTTAAGATGATGTCCACTAACTAGATATATAAACCAAGAAGCTTTCGTATATTGTCATAGATAACTATATTGATATTGATGTAATGCTTATTTGAAATTCAAGAAATGTAATTTAACATTCATATATTTATATATTCAATATTCTTATATATGTAATACCCTTAACTGTCAACTATGGAAACAAATTCCACTCCATTTGGGATGAAGTATTTGGAAACAAAGCAATAATAGGATCTTCCATGGTTTGGAGATCCCTACTTAGGTCCTTCCTCAAGCTCATGTTGGAGAATCTCTCAATCAGTCATGTTAAGCCCCCTGCTGATTCCCCTACCCATTCCAATGTTGAAGTTGCTTTGAACTGGGGCTTTCATCGCTCTTATGCAATATTTGACAACATAGAGTGATTGATGAGGATGAACACCAAATGGAAACTTCCTAGACATCGTTTGTATAAAATAAACTTTGATGGTGCTACTAGTGAGTCTTAGGGTTTGGATGATGTTAGGGGCATCTTAAGATCACATCTTGGCAATTTGGTACATACCTATACTGGTGATCTAAATGGTTGCACAAGCAGTCAAGCGGAGGTTGTGGCCTTCGCTTGGGGTCTTAGAATATCCCTATCTGTTGGAGTACATGCCATCACCATTGAAGGAAACTCCAAACCCATTATTGATATCATAAAAGAGCTAAATAAAATCGGTTGGGCTATTGATGACACAATAAAAGACATCCACAAGATAACCTCAATTTTTTATTCCTTCAAGATTGGTCATATTTGAAGAGAGACAAACAAGGTGGTGGATGCCTTAGGTATGCTTGGTATTCAAGTTGAAGGCTTGAGATGTTGGAGGAGGATGGAATTCCTCCCATTTAATGTCTAACTACTCTTGTATGGAGAGTGTCTTAACTAGAGTTCCCATGGGTACTTCTCTCCATATCGGAGTCTGCCTATTATAGTCTGGTCATCTTGGCTGGAGAAGGTAGGAATTCTTGAATTTGAATTAGCCCAACTTTGTGTTGATTGGGGCTGGTAGAAATATGACATGGGCTACTAGGTGGAATGATGACCTTGGTGGCCAACTCATCACCATGATGTGCCACCTTGGCTATATTGGTGAACACATGACTCCCTTAGAAGATCATGTTTTCATGAATGTGACTGGGCTTTACTAGACACATTGGTATAAGGGATATGATGATATTTTAATCCCCCAAAAGGTAGGACAATGAATTTAAATTTAGATTTCCTATCTCAAGGTAAGATGTACCTTTTGCATGCACCACTTAATTCAAAGGTAAGGAGAATTAATTGCACCTTTTCTAGTTTGCACGATTTGGGGAATTGGAACAATAATAAAAATGTAACATCCATTTTAGAAAGTTGGTGTTCTTTTTTGGGGTATCTTTGTTGAAAAAGGGTTCATTTCCCTAGTTTTCTACGGTTTTTATGTTGATAATCTTTGTAAAATCCATTATTTGTGGTGATAGAGCACGCTATGATCCATATAGGCCAGATGATTTCAAAAATGACCCCCTTGTTTGGCATTACTATATCGAGGGAGGGGCAGGCTGAATATTTGGATAATTGGAGAGGGTTTGACAAGAAGCTTTCCATCGTATTTGCCACTTCCTATACCAACATAAGGGTTGTTTTGGGGGGGATTTTGTTCGAAGTCTCTAAGGAGATCATTGCCCAAGCTACAAGAATTTCTTTGGAAGGTAAAAGATGGAAGAGGATGAGTCATGTCACTAACAATGATAGCCTCAACAAATTCAGTAAGGAGAAGGAAGCCCTTGTAAAGCTATAGGGTGGCGTTTCCAAGGAAGAATTACCACACTCATGGAATTAGGTACGCCTCATGGTGATGAAATATTTTACTCTAGAGTGTCTTCACAAGGTTTATTATAAATATGACATACCTTTGTTAAATCATTTTAGGAACAATGACACCCATTTTCTTCCCCATTATTTGCTCCACTCTCTTGAAAGCTCCATCAAGGAACCTTTGGACCCTAAAGGTGAAGATAAAAGGCCTATTACTCTCCAACAGGGTCTAATTTACAGACTCTATTCCTACCATTTGGCCTTGTGCTCTCCAAGAAATATTATGATGTTCCAAATCCCACTTCATACTTCTCACCCTCTATCTAGTTATTTAGATGGAATTGTTTTCCCCAAAAATTTCTATCTCTCGGGTGAAGCCTTTACCTCTTCACCCATTCCTTCCTTTTCTATGACTATCACTGAGCTTGTACCTCCCTTATTTTCCTCGCTGCAAACACTCTCACAGAATGAAAACCCTCATGCTCCAAAAGCAAGAACAAATCCTCAGGTAAAACCAAGCAAATTTTCATTGACAATTCCATCTCTGAAGAGATTGAGGAAAACC
Organism: Cryptomeria japonica; assembly: GCF_030272615.1. Lineage (NCBI taxonomy): Eukaryota > Viridiplantae > Streptophyta > Pinopsida > Cupressales > Cupressaceae > Cryptomeria > Cryptomeria japonica. The sequence continues at coordinate 727,739,621 of NC_081411.1, read as the reverse complement.
TTAATGTTGGGATTGAATGGAGGATGTGATCACATAGGATTTCCTCTCATGAAGCAGGCAATAGAAAAGAAGACAAGCAAACTATTAATGAGCTTAAAGAGGACATTGAGGAGGGTGTTGGTGGGAATAAGAATTTTAGATAAGACTGATGAGGAGGAATTGGAGACAAGGGATGTTGGGATTAGAGAGGGGGATGGCATTGATCCTCTTTTGGATTCTTAGGAAGTGGTGGTGGAGAAGGTAGACCCTATTGAAGAGATGGAGAAGATAGACCCCATCGAAGAGTTATAGAAGGATGACCTTGGAGAAGAGTTAGAGAAGGTGGACCATATTGAAGTGGGATAAAATAGTGGGGATGAAGTCAACAATGAGATGCAAGAGGTAAAATTGGTTAGTACTACGGAGAGAAATGACGTGGGGAGGAAATAAGAGAAGAGGAGCTTTCAAACTGTTGAGGATGTGAAACAAACCCCAAAGGGAGATGATAATGCTCAGATAAGTGGCCAGTGAGTGGATGGTGAGTTGAAGGCCTTGAAATGAAAAGTTCAAGAGGAGAAAAAAATTGGAGAGTCAAGGGGTGAATACAAAATTGCAAGCCCTAAAGATGGAAATGAGGGGAATGAAGAATGTATGAGATGATCAAGACAACCAACTGACAAGCATAAACAAATTTTAGATAAGAGTGATGCATAGCTTGATAACCAACCTTTTTTTGCTATAGGACAAGGCCTTGGGAAAGGAAAAATACGACAAGGAATCGTGCAAGGAACTCTTCAAGTTCCTCACATACAACCGGTACAATTTCCTTGTGTAGGTTGGTTTATGAGATCTGGTCCATAGATCTAGGTGTTTCATTTCATGGTTATGTTGGACTTATGAGGTTTTCCCATGTTGATATTTTCTTTCTATTGTTACTCTATTTAGACTTTCTAGTTCTATTTTTTATTAACTTTTTGCTATGAATGTGTTGTCAATGTTGAACGCCTTTGAGCTATGTTAAGGGACAATGCCCTAGATTTCGTCGATTTTAATATCAAAAACATTATTATATATCCACTTAGAAAAAATGATAACAACAACAACAATCATTTGCATTTATAAATAATAGACTAAAATTTACAAATTTATATCAAAGTTATTAACGCTATCAAACTTAATAAGATTATTAATATAAAGTATAAATCAAAGTTATTAAAATTTGAACTTAATTTTTTAAAAATAAGTTAAAATTTTATTAAAAATTGATGTCATGGAAATGGGGACAAGGCAACAACAAAGTTCAATGTTAATAAGTTAGTTTCAACCATAAAAACAAAACAAAGAACTAAAAACCATTCCAAACATATCAAAAGAGATTTCAAAAAAGCATGAAAGAAGTTTAACAAAATAAAAGAAAGGAGAAGAGCCTCCCTAAGATGCTTCCATGATGTCTTTTGATGCTTCTCCCTTGTTTCTCCCCTCTCCAAGTCCCAAATGAGTGTAGCTCTCAGATTTTAGCACTATCCATGGATGCCATATGGAGATTCAAGATGGTTGAATATGATAAACAAATGCTATGCAAGTGTAGATAGTGATGCTATGAAAAAGCTCTATGCTAATACCTGTATAACAACAATACTCTAATGCTTATTTTTTTGCTTGAGGAGAAGGGTTCTATTTATAGAAGAAATGGGGAAATGAAGGGTTAAGATTGAGCAATCTTAACAAGGGTTAGGATTGAAAGATATTCAATCCATGTGAGACTTTCAACCCAATCCCATGTTGACAAGTGTCACCATGAGGAGGCTTGAGAGGAGAGATAAGGAGCATTAAATGCTTGAGGGGACATGATGGTTACCCTAGTCAAAGAAATAAATGCTTTGAAGAGACACATGGGTTACATGAGGGTTAAGTTAGGGGTCAAAGTCCTTAACCATGGGTGCAAGTGGAATTAACCATTAATGGTCATGTAAGAGCCATAAGTGGTTTGGAAGACTTTAGAGGTTAATTTGTTGAACACACAAATCATTAATTGCTTTTCAAAGACTTTGGAGTCTTTGAGAAGTGACTCCAATTTGCTTAGGAATGTGACAATATTTAGGGGATGGATTAGGTTAATTAGGAAAGGTTTAGAAGAATCTAGAAGGGGTTTTAGGCATGCAAGTGGATTTTGTAGGAAAATGCAAGTGGGAGGAATTTTGGTATTTTCAATTAAAATAAAATCATTTATTTCAATTAAATGGTGTAATTTGCATTTGGATAAATATTCAAATAAATATTAATTTATTCAAATGAGAAAAAGGAAGATAAAGCATTAAAATGCTTGAAGACTTTGAGGGAAACCATTAAAGTCTCGAAGACTTTAAGGGAAACGATTAAAGGCTTAAGAAGACTATAGAAGGAAGCCATCAAGTTTGAAGACTTTAAAACCATTAAGTTTTGAAGACTTTAAGGGAAACCATTAAAGGTTTGAGAAGACTCTAGAAGGAAGCCATTAAGTTTGAAGACTTTAAGGGAAACCATTAAAGGTTTCAAGTGGGTGAGGATAAATAGGATTTTAAATAAATAATTTATTTAAAATAGTTGTGCAACTTGCATTTGTAGGAAAATGCAAGTGGGTGGAGGATAAAGGTTATTTAAATAAATGATTTATTTAAAATAGTTGTGCAACTTGCATTTGTAGGAAAATACAAGTGGGTGGAGGATAAAGGTGATTTAAATAAATGTTAATTTATTTAAATGTGAGAGGTGGGATTTTGGGGGAATTTAAATAAATATTAATTTATTTAAATGTGAGAGAAGATTTAATTAAATAAATATGATTTATTTATTTAATTAATGGTCTGAATTTGGTTAAGTGAATTAAATCAAATAAATTGAATAATTTATTTAATTAATAGGAGAAGAGGGTTAAGATGAATTAATTAAATATATTAATTTAATTAATTATTCATTGATGGTTAAATAATCAAATAAATACTAAATATTCATTTTAATTAAGTGGACAGATTTATGTGACTACATTTGCCCCTCTTTGAGATGGTGCAGTTTATCGCGTCGTTTCAAAGAAAGAAAAATAGGTGTGAAGATATGCCCCATAAAATGTAAATTTAATGGGTGGTATGCCCCCTCAAGAGATGGGCCGAATTTTTTTTTTTGAAAAATCGGGCAATCTCTCGAAAAAGAATGAAAAGTGGAGGGGAGGTAGAATAGAAGAAATTAGAACTAATGATGAAAGAATGGGAGAAAATGGAGTGAATATGAAGAAACAACAAGCTAGTGAGTACCCTGAGGTCATGCAAGAGATACATAGCAGATGTAGTGTGGGGTTTGGATTGATGCTATACAATTGATCAAAATTGGTTGGACAATCTGGTGCAATCGGTTTAATTGCCTCGGTCAAGTCAAAGAGTGATAGTTGATGTCAGTTGGTTGCTTGGACATGATAAAGTCTGAGTAAGGGAATCAAAGTGACCTGATGTGACTTAGACAATTGATGTAATTGCCCGATGAAGTCAAGGTATATGAAGCAAAATACAAGTTGAAACATAGACAATTGATGTAATTGTCTGTTAAGTTGTGTTTGATTGGTTGATCAATTGATAGTGTGTGCGTGTGATGGATGGTTGTGGGGAATCATGGCAACCCCATTGAGACTAGGTCATTATGATAAATGCCTGATGTAGTCTAGGATTACCATGATCGATTACCTGTTGAGACCCGAAGATACTTGATCAAAGTATCTGTTGATAGTCTAGGTGTGTGGGAGTCGATGTATCTGTGTAGACAGAGTAACTGGCTTAATTTTGTGGATGAGTGAGGATGGGAAGTGATTAAGGGATTAGGATGATGTTGATGATCAAGATAGGGGGGGTGAGGGGGGATTTGATGTTAGATAGAAGATATGGAGGACTAGGACCGAGTCCTATGGAAGAAGATGAGTAAAATAGAGTATACATTATTATGACTATGTATGCATGATATGAGCTATTATGAATGTATGGATGGGTGGAATGCAACGAAATACAATATATACAGATGAGATGAGATGACGATCCATAGTGCTCTATTTTCATCATTGAGCTTTAAAATATTGTAAGAAAATACAAGAAACTTGACATAAAGATTCAAGATGACCTGTGTATTCCTTACATGAATTTTGATATAGCAAGTTAATACAAGCAACTTGATATAATGGATCAAGTTGACCAGAGTATTGCTTGCGAAACAGACAAGGATTATCTCCTTTCATGCATGACTTGGATCGTCCTCCTTGATCTTAGGCTGATCATATCCTGAGACAAGTGCATACCATACTAAGAGATAAAAACCTTTATCCAAATTGGATGAGGGGGGGAGGAACCAAAGGAAGAGCAATGTTTCTATAAACAAACAGTATATACATAAAGAATAAAGAATAAGGATCCTTGGTAATGGTTCATGCTCATATGGTCGAGGTATACACTGTAGTCATAAAGCCGTAGTGATCTATGACTATATTTTTGCCTATGATCACGTGGCTTAGTGAACTTCCCACGTAGACACCATTAGTACATGCCCCAAAACTTCATCGAAAATAATGCGCAAATGATACAAAACAATGTTGAAAGATCCTGATACAGATAAACGAATGATTGTACTCACAAATCAACCAAGTATTTGATAGCGTAAACAGAATTTTCTTGTCAAAGAAAATGTCATCTTGTCTTTGTTTTGGTAAGGAAGGATGCATCCTTGTTGAAGACAGTTTTGAGTGTTGATGTTGATTGTGTGGTCGATTGATAAGTGGTCATTTTGTGGAGTATATCACAATGTTTGTTTGGTATCTGCGCAGATGAGTATGTACAATGTGTTGCCATGTTTTTGTTTGATTTTCAATGGTTTTTCATTGTTTTTTGGATTTTGTATTGTTTTTGAATTTTTTGGTTTTTGAAGTGTTTTGAATGTTTTTGGTTTTTTGAAGTGTTTTGGATGTTTTTGGATTTTGAATTTGTTCTGAATGGTTTTGGATTTGGTGAGATAGTTTTAAATGAAGAACTTTAATGAATCACAAGACAATGTAGAATCCACTTCCATCAATAGGTTAAAGGCATTGCCCCCAGTTTAGACATGACTATAAAAAAGCGGGATGCAGGATGCATGTAGTACTTTCTTGGATTTGTAGATTTATAACAAGCCATGGTTGATGGATGGATGGATGTATGTATGAAGTAGATGTGATCGCAACAAGTTTGAAAGACAATGGAGCCATAGCCTTTTAGGAGTGGCACTTTTTTGCCAGGTTTTCACCATCGCACTTACCCAAGGTGCCACTAGAGTGGTTGTTCACCGTTTGGATGCTTTTTTTTTTTTTTTTTGTATTTCTTCAGGACATTTTTCTGAATGTTTTTGGTATTTTTTGGTATGCAGGGGAGCCTGATTCTTTGTATATCTTAGGTATAAAACCATTTGAGGTGCATGTTGTTGATTGGATCTGCGAGCGGTTCTCCTTCTGATGTAGCCAACTAATATGCCCCAGACCCGAATACAATAGTGACAACATATGGGCCTAGCTAGTTTGATTCAAACTTACCCTGATGTTCTCTATTTGGTTGGTTGCAAGGATTCTCTCATAGAACAAGATCACCTACCTCAAATGTACGAGGTCTAACTCGGTGATTGTAGCTTTTGCTCATGCCCTGCTAATAGGCTTTGAGGTGATTGTATGCAGCTTGCCGCTTCTCATCTAGTAACTCTAAGTCCTGAAGATGGGATACTCTGTAGGCTTCATCATCTATTAGATTATGCAAGGAAACTCATAGTGATGGTATCTCCACCTCAATAGGTAAGATAGCTTCAACACCATAGACCAATGAATAAGGAGTTGTGCCTGTAGGGGTTCAAATGCTAGTTCGATATGCCCATAGTGCTGGATTCAGTTGAACATGCCAATCATGGTCGGCATCATTGACTGTCTTCTTTAGAATCCTCAATATGTTTTTATTAGATGCTTCGGCCTGACCATTGCCTTGTGGGTAGTAGGGAGTGGAAAAGCGGTGTTCGATATGAAATTTCTCACAAAGTTCACAGACATCCTGATTTTTTAAAGGAAGACCATTATCTATGATGATGGACATGGGCACACCATACCGGCAGATGATGTAGTTGAGGATGAATGAGGCGATCTGTTTGTTGGTGACTTGGGTAAGTGGAACAGCTTCGATCCACTTTGTGAAATATTCAGTGGCGGTAATAATGAATTTATGGCCATTGGATGAAGATGGATGGATCTTACCCATAAGGTCAAGGCCCCATTGACAAAAAGGCCATGGTGTTGTGATTGGCTGTAGTTCCTAGGCTAGTGCATGTATCAGGTCGCCATGAACTTGACATTTCTTGCACTTTCTGACAAAGTAGTAGGAGTCTTTTTCCATAGAGGGCAAATAGTATCCATTGCGCAGGAGTTTCTTGGCTAGTGACGGACCACTTGAGTGAGTCTCGCAAATTCCTTCATGGACTTCTTCCAAAGCCTTTGTTATCTCACCTTGTTCCAGACATCGAAGAAGAGTACCATCAAGACTGCATCGGTATAGGGTTTCAGCAATAATGGTATATCGAGTGGTTTGTCGAATGAAGGTTTTACGTTGGTTATTCGATTGGTTGGGAGGAAGGGTGTGATCGCGAAGATAGGTGTAGAATTCACTGTACCATGGGGATTCAGAACTAACAAGGTGACATATCATTTCGGATTCGGGGATATCATAAGCGGGAATCCAAAGCTATTCTACCAAGAACTCATAGCGTGTTGAATTTTGTGGAAGATCTAGGAGAGATGCAATAGTAGCCATAGCATCAACAGCTCGATTCTGATCTCTTGGTATCTGCTCAAAGGTAATTGTAGTAAATGATGCCTTTAGATTGTCCACCATTTGCTTATATGGCATGAGTTTATTATCCTTGGTCTGATATTCATCTGTTGCTTGTCGAATGAGCAGTTGGGAATCACCATATACTTGTAGTTCTTGTATTTTCCATTGTATGGCTAGCCTGAGTCCTGTGATCAAGGCCTCATACTTTGCTATGTTGTTAGTGCATGGAAATGTGAGCCTGTAAGACTTCAGGATGCTCTCACCTTGAGGTGTGATAAATAGGATGCCTGCCCCCGAGCCATGTCCAGTGTATGAACCATCAAAGTATAGTTTCCATGGTTGTGTTGTTGTGATCATGAATATCTCTTCATCTGGAAAATTGGAAATGAGAGGATGATCATCTATGAGAGGTGCATCGGCCAACTGATCTACAATAACTTGACCTTTGATAGCTTTACGGTCTACATACTCGATGTCAAATTCACTTAGAATCATCACCTATTTGGCCAAGCAACCTGTCAAAGCTGCTTTGTTGAGTAAATACTTGAGTGGATCAATCTTTGCAATGAGTTGCACCTTGTGTGTTAACAGATAGTGCCTCAGTTTAGTGGCTACCAGGATTACTGCTAGGCAAGCTCACTCAATAGGTGTGTAATTGAGTTCATAGCCCACTAGTGTGCGAGAGATGTAGTAAACAACACACTCTTTTCCTTCTATATTATGTTGTGCTAGTAGTACACCCAATGTTGTACTTGTCGCTGAGATATAGAGTAACAACGGTCTACTTGGATCTGGTGGCATCAGCAATGGTGGATTCATGAGATAGTCTTTAAGCATCTGAAATGCTTGTTGGCATCGGGCATCCCACTGAAAGTGGATGTTCTTGTGTAGCAGGTGTGTGAATGGGTGACACTTATCAACCAATTATGCAATGAATCTTTGAATGGATTGAAGTCGCCCTTGTAATGTCCTTAGCTGACTGATATTCTTTGGTGGTGGCATGTCCATGATTGCTTTTACCTTTGCAAGGTCGACCTCAATACCTTTGTTTGAGACAATGTATCCTAGAAGCTTCCCGGAGGTTACTCCAAAGACACATTTCTTTGGGTTGAGTCAAACATGGTATTGTTCCAGTCTATCAAAAATTTCATCTAAGATGTGGAGATGGCCTTCTCTGGTGAGTGATTTTGCTAGTAAGTCATCCACATAATCTTCCATCATAGTATGCATCATGTCATGGAAGATGGTGGTCATTGCTCTTTGATAGGTCACTCCTGCATTCTTGAGACCAAAAGGCATTACATTCCAGCAATATGTTCCCCATGGACAGGTGAAGGCTGTCTTATGTTGATCTTCTGGTGCGATCTTTATTTGATTGTATCCTGAAAAGCCATCCATGAGTGAAAGCATGGCATGTCCTGTTGTCAGATCCACTATGATGTCGATATTTGGTAAGGGGAAGTCATCCTTAGGACATGCCTTATTTAGATCTCTGAAGTCAGTACAAATGCGGATGCCCCCTTTTGGTTTGCCAACAGGCACAATATTGGAGATCCATTCTGCATAATCAATTGGTCTAATAAAACCAACATCTAGGAGTTTCTTGAGTTCTGTTTTGAGTAGTACTGCAATTTGAGGATGCATCTTACGAAGCTTCTGCTTGACAGGTTTGGCTCCTTCTGCTATAGTGAGGTGGTGCATGACTAAATCGGGATAAAGCCCAGGCATGTCTACATATGACCATGCAAAGTTGATCTGATGCTTTTGGAAGAACTCTATAAATTTAGGCTGTTCCTTTGGAGTGAGAAGAGATGCCAAATGTATGAGATGAGGATTTTTAGGAGTCCCCACATTGTATTCTTTGGTTTCCTCAATGAGAATCATTGATCATTCCTGTTGTGTACTAGCAGGGAGGATGTCAAACCCTTCATCCTCAGGTGCCTCAGAGAGGTTTTCACCATTGGATACGCTCTTTCTTTTTACTTTTGTTGGATCAAACAGTGCCATGGTGTGGTTTTCACTGGAAGATCCATGTTTTATTGTTATATTTTTGCAGCTGAAAGGTTTGGCATCCGCCCCAAAGTATGCTGTGCTATTAAGTTCTATGGCGAATCCAGCTTTGTGATCCCCGCTTGGTAGGTTATCCCTTAATTCCAAAAAGTCAATGATGGCCTCATCATTTTGGAAGAAGTCAAGACATTGGGGATTTGGTTGGTTCCATTCGATGAGTTCAGGGTGGATAATGGGCATTACTTCATCGATTAGGTTAAGTGCATTAGATGTATCAGTGAGGGTTAAGACGTTATGGTGAAGGTCGTTAATGGTACTCTCCCTGTCAGAATCAGGCATAGGATGAAATGTAGGGTCTGTGGAAGATGTTTCCAGTTCAGGAACCCAAGTGGTCTTTATCTGTGCTTCTCCATAAACAGGGATATCTTTGTGTGGCGAAGGTAGTGATGCATCTTCCTCATCTGAAGTGTTAAGCTGTACAGAATCAAATTCCCACTCATGTGAGTCGGTCTCTGAGTCACTTTCTAGCATCCGATTACTATACCATATTGGGATGTCTTTTGAGTTAAATATTGCAGGTGTGATTGGTTGATGTACCTTTGTAGTGATTGGTGCTGCAGGAAGGTCGAAGGGGATAAAAGAATCTGGTACAGGGAGTATCAGTAATATTGACTCAGTGGATTCTGCTGGAACTGCTGGTGCCATAGATGCTGTTGTGGGTTCTGATACAGTTGCTGCTGCTAATGGTGTTGCTGATGGGATTACTGGTTTTTCTGGTGGGATGAGTGGCATTGGTGATGTTTGTGTTGGGATTCTGAGCCTCGGTGGGGCATTTGTGATGGTGCTCGATGTTGCTTTGATAATGAAAGATGTCCTCTTTGCAATAGGCTGACATAATGGTTTGCTGGGTTTTCCTTTGAATTTGAGTTTAGGAAAGATCTCTTTTTCAAAGCCTAGGCCTGTATTACCTTTGGGCTTTAATTCCGGTAGTAGAGGTTCATGTTGTCCTTGTTTGCAACATCCCAAAGCACTCTGACCATCATACCCCATTCTTTGCATAATGAGGAGACCTTTGCCATATTGATCTGTAGGAAGTTTAACTTGCAGTATATCAGTGGTGATGGGATCTTTATAGATCCAGCCCGCTAAGTCCTCATCTTGGGTTTCTTCTTCTTGACTCTTTCCAAGGATGAAAGGCGTCAAAGCACATGCTGGCGTGATTAGTGGTTGCTAGAGTAACTATTGTGGTTTACCTTATGTTCTAGGAGAAGTGGGCATTTGTCCCACAAAAAAGAGTTGACTCAAGTTGTATTCCCCAGGGCCTTCCTCTGCTACTTTCATCTTAAGATTTTCTTGCTTGGGTATAGTGGTGTTTGAACTGGTAAGAGAGGCTGGATTTATGTATGATGTGGAGGAAATGGCTTCTCTATTATTAGGAATGGTAATCTCTGGTTGATGGCTGATATTATGACAGTATGCAAAGGGATTTGCATCGCCCAGGATTGTGATCTCTACACTGTTATGTGGGAACTTGATACATTGATGATAGGTAGATGGAATGGCTTGCATGTCATGTATCCAAGGTCTTCCTAACAATAGATTGTATGGCAGAGGAAGGTCCATAACCTGATAGATGATGTGCTTTACTACAGGGCCCACTTGGATTGGTAGTACCACAACTCCTTTGGATGAACGCTCCGCATCATCATAGGCTTTGATTGTGATCTTCTTGCGAGGATCCACTGATTCTATGGCATATCCCAGTGCTGTGACCAACTGTAGTGTACAAATATTCAGGCCTACTCCATTATTGATCAAGACTCGCTTGATCCTATGTTGGTTGATAAAGCCTTCAATGTGTAGCGAAGCATTATGAGGTTTCTGGAAGGAAGAGTTGTCACTTTCGAAAAAAGTGAGACAAGGTGATGACTTTAGAAATCCAACCATGGCTTGAAATTGGTCGGTATTCAAGTTTGCAGGGACTGACACCTCTTGGAGTGCTTGATCCAAGATAGTTTTATGAGATGGCGATAGGCGCAAAAGCTCTAAAATGGATATAAGCGCAGGGGTTTTGTCTAATTGTTCCACAAGATTGTATTGCTTTGGGATGGAGGTGGTGCCTTGTGGAGCTGCCTTTATGGTGACCTTGCCACGACGTGTAACAACATTGCAATTTGAGTTGGGATTTTTGAAGGTTATAGTTACAACTTGTTCACTGGCATCATACAGGTGATTTACAGTATAATTATATGCAGCCTGTGTATAATCTGTGGTATCAGTGCCTCACCTGGAAGTGGAAGGACCCCTTTGATCTTGTGATGGAAGTGGATTTTTGAACATTAGATGATCATTATTTGTTGTTTTTGGGTCATGTCCTTCAATTTCAATTTCTCCTCGGTCAATAAGATCCTGAATAAGATCTTTCAATCAGTGACAATTACTTGTCTTGTGTCCTCTCCCTTGGTGGAAATCGCAGTGTTCAATATCTCGCCACCATGTGAGTTTGACCTGAGGTTCATAGTTTGATGTTTTAGGGAGAGTGACCAAATTTTGAGAAATGAGTTGTCGCAATACTGTTTCAATGGGTTCCCCTAAGGGAGTGTATGTGCATTTTTGTTTTTGCTGACGAGGTCTTGGTTCATCATGAGATGTGATGTGACTTTGATTTGAAGGAACATTTGTGTTATTCTGAGGTGGAGGATTCTATCCTACAAATCGAACAACAGGTTGTGCACTTTGTATAGTCCTGGCATCCACAACCCCATCGTTGACGATATTCTTGTTTTTGTTCCAGAAGATTGGTTTATCACTATTGATGCGTGGGCGAGGACCATCCTTTGGTTCATTATAGATTTTGATGAGTCCTTTCTTGATAAGTGCCCGTTCACACTTCAAACCCTTGGTGATCATATCGTTAAAAGAGTCTGTGTCTTTGACATCCAGGTGAAATTCCATTTCTTCGTTTAAGTTGGAAATGTATATTTCCACTAGTTCTCGTTCAGGTAACTGAAGAGAACGTCTGCTAGACATTTGATGCCACCGTTGTAGGAATACTGAGAATAGTTCACCTGGTTTTTGTTTAGTGTTGCACAGATCAGCCATGGTGATGTCGCGTTCAATGTTATGAGAGTAATGAGCTAGGAATTTCTGGATGAGTTCCTCAAATGTTCTAATGCCACCTGATAGTCAGGAAAACCATGATGTGGTTGTTCCTCCCAAGCTTTGGGGAAAAAGGTGCATTAGGTATGTGTCTTCATATGCCACTTCAAGACAAGCGGAATGAAATTCTCTGACATGATCATGGGGATCTCCCTTTCCTCTATATTTTTCAAATTTGGGTGTTTTGAATCCTCGTGGAAAGGGTGGCATATAAAGATTCCTATAAAAAGGATAGGGACAGATGTCATTGAGTGAGAATTGGTTAGTCTTGACACCACTATGAAGTTGTTGAGCAAGATTCTCGACTTGTTGCTGCAACATCTCCATTTCATTTGGAGGAGGAGGTGGTGGGTTACCTCGAGGAATGTTATATCTGATGGGATCTCTTCCTCTGTCCTCTTCATGGCAACTTTGTCATTCTGATGCTTGTCTTAATTGGGCCAGATCAAAGTCTGAGGGGAGTTTTACTCCTTCTTGAGCGAGCTTTAAAAAGTGAGCATCCGCATTGCTCTTGAGTATTTCGTCAACAAGTCTGTTAAAGAGAGGGTTATGCTAGGCCCTTTCTATTTTTGCAGGAGTGGGAGTACTTGGGTTTTCGTCATTTGCATTTCCTCCAAGTGCTTCTTGAAATTCATTGAGATTTTCCTCTTCTTCTTCTTCCATTTCTATTTCTCATTGCCTTGATTGTGATCGGGTTTGGGCCATTTTGTTTACAAGCTTTTATTGAAGTTGTGTGAAAATGATGATGAGTTGTTGATGAAATGAAAGATTGATGGTTGGTAAATGGTGTTGCATGTAGATCTCTAGCACTCTTTAGGTAGATGTAACTGAAATTCCTTTTTTGAATTGCTTGTTTGTTTTTGATAAGGTTGGATGTGATAAGGTGTAGAGAAATCTGAGATGTGTTACAGATTTAACTACCTAGTAATGAGAGGATTCACTCATGAACTAGTTTTAACCTGCGTAGATGTGTCTCTTAGGATGAGCTTATCCTAGATGTAGAAACAATCTAAAAAGTGATGTGATGCGTTTGATTCAAGCAATATCTAAAAAGAGAACTTGGGACAAGAACCTCTTAATGTTTTGAGAGTTGGAACGGATTGATGATGAAGTGATGATGTATGAGTAAGATAATGGATGAAATTTTTTCAACTTCAATAAAAACTTTGTGTCACAAATGGGACAAACTCTACCTCTTCTCTTTCGGGTGTTGGTGGTATTTCTTGAGCTATGTTGTATGTGATACAAACGTTTGGGAAAAATTTGGGATTAATCTTACCTCCTTGGTTTTTGTGATAACTCGGAGCTCTATATTGCATAAAAGCTCCACGGTTCAATGATTCTGAATCAAATTCATTTGTTTTGCCTTGAAGGTAGAGATGCATGTGATGCAGAAAGACTCTATGTGAGACAAAGATTTGTCTATTTATATAGCAAAATTTCCTCCTTTTGATCAAAGCCTTTGAGCTTAATGGTCTTCTTTTCAAGTTGATATTTTGATGACGCTTCTTCTTTCGCAAGATGTGAAGAATGGTCATAAATTTTTGATACTTTTGTTGTTTGCACTTTGTTTTTGATGTGTTTGGTTGTTTTGAGAAATGTTTGGTTGGATGAATACTTTGTTTTTGGAAGTGATCTTCTTTTGATGTTTCTTTGACAAGAAACCAAAGCAAGCACACAAACACAAGAATGTAGCCTCAAAGGCACAAATGAGTATGGGTCTAGATCAACCCAATCCTTGGACTTGTATATGACCCTTCCTTTAGATATATTGTAAGGTGTATTTCCAAAGCCTGAAGTCGGCTCAATTTGCACTTGGTCTTTAAAATGAACACACTTCAAACACTTTTTATCCCTAAGGTCAAATGGCCAATTGTGATAAATTTAGCCCACATCTTGATATTTCTTTGACTTTGGTACTACATACCTTATGAATCCCGCCTTGACAGGTAAGGATGTGATATACTAAGTCTTGCACGAGCATAACAAATAGATGATCCCTATGATGGGGGAGTCACCACTTTTATCAAGCCACAAGTGACTTTTCAAAAAGCTATGTTTCTGTAGCTAGGAAATTAGGAATCATCACAAACATTATAAAAACTAGTCTAGCTCAATCACGAAAGCTCATTGCAATGATCTATCCTAAACACATTCAATAAAGACATAAAGACAAAACATTCAAAACTAAATACTATGCAAACCAAACGTAGATATGAATGTTTCCTTCATGCAGCTCTATTGTCCTTCTTTCTTCTCCAAATAGCTTTTTTGTGGATCTCACCTACTAGTGCATGATCATGATATGAAAGCAAGTAGACAAGATGATTTCTCAAGAGTACTCGAAGCATGATTTGACAAAGTGATTAGAAATTCAATAATCTGATTAGCAATTCAAAAATGCGATCAATTGGGCCCTTTGATTGAAGAAATTCATCCAATTTATAGAGAAATTGGAGAAATGATCAAATTAGCATGATAATGATTCGAATGGAAATTCAAATCAAGAATAGCAAAATTATGACGTGTGTATGACAAATTGCTATGCAAGGATTTATGACAATTTATGACAATTTGCTATGCAAGGATTGATGACAAGATTTTGAAATAGAAATAGACATTTAGGAATTTAGGAGAAATTAGAAAATTAAGCTGGAAATAATGACTTGGAAATTAGAAAATTGATGAAAACTACGTAAATTAATTAATAATTTCCAATTCATTAATTAATTCACAAAAATAGGAGGAAATTAATTAGCCAATTAAATAAACATTTAATTGTGACAAGAAGACTTAGGATAAATAAATAAATTATTTAACCTAAAGGGGAGAATGACAATCAAGATTAAATGAATAAATCATAAAACCTTAGAAGATGAATTAGAAATGCAAAGACGATAATTAGGTCTTGATGTAAGATTGATTTGATGTCGATTCGATCATGATTTTGAATTGATAAATGATTTGATTGATAAATGCGCCGATTAACGAGGAACAATGACAAATTGATCCAAATTGACATGATTGAGAAGGACAACGATCGATGACAAATCGATCGCAAAATGACAAGATTGACAAGTTGATAAGGATCGACCAAAATCATGACTGAAAAATTGCTATTGACAAGACCAAATCGAAAGCGAGACAAATGAAGAATGCAGAAGAAGGACTCGATGCTCGCAAATGATAAAGACCAAGTGCGAATCATAGGAGAAATGTTAATGCGACGCAAAAATCTAAAATGAGGCAATGCGCAAATGTTAAAGTATGATCCCGCAAGCGTTGACCATTTTTAGGTGTCTACATTTTGCACCTCTTTGAGACAATGCGATTTTAAGCGTTGTTTCAAAGAACAATAATGAAAATGCCCCAGACAATGATAATGACATATGCATGCCCCCTCAAGGAATTGGCCGGAAACATGCAGAGAAGAGGCCAATTGATTGATAAGAATGATAGAAGATGATAGGATCAAATGGACTGCCAAGACTGACAGAAGAAATGTTAGTAAGAAGAAATGAGATAGAAAATAGATAGAGATGAAGGAAAAACTTGCTTTCACTAATGCACTTTGTAGGTGAGAACCTTTATTTAATGTAGCAAAATGGATGCGTAGCATCATGGAATTAAAGGCCAGAGCTGAAATGCAACCCTTTTTGCAAAAGACAGACACATCACAGACAAACAACAATCACAACAAAAGGGAAAAGGACCATGAACCATCCCGGTCACTCTAAATCACTCAGTGACATCATCGAGCAACATAGGAACATGACCGAAGCCAAAGATAAATCAGTAAAAAGATAAGATGCACAAATTCCAACAAATCAAACAAACATCTTGATCTTCATTGTCAAAAGTTGAAAGTGTTAATAGGACGATCATGTTGTCTGGTTTCAGGGAATGCAGTACCCCGTCTAATACAGGACACAGTCTGGTTTCGAGTATACCACACCCTGTGTAAGACCCATGATAGTGTGCCAAGGACGAATGATAGTTGAGGTTGATTGATATGACAATTCTGATCAGTTTGAATGTCTGGTTTGATTGAAAAGTTCATCTGTTTAAGCATGATTTCAGTTAAAGCACAGTGTGCGATTGCGTGTCGTTGGATGTATACTCAGTGATCTATTTATGCACAAAGGGGATATGTATTGACAAAATGCAAAATGCCAAAGGAATTGTTTTTGGAATTTGAATGTTTTGAAATTTTTGTTTTTGTGTTCATTTTTTCAGGACTTTATTTGACATTTTAAAGATTTTTTTCAAGACATTATTTGATTTTTTTTTGGATTATTTCAGGACATTTTTCAATTTTTATGATTTTTTTCAGGACATTTTACAATTTTTTTGAATTATTTCAGGACATTTTTCAATTTTTATGATTTTGCCCCCAGTGTCTAGCAAGGCAAGGAATATGACAGGCGAATAAATAGGCTTGCTGAAATGATGGTGGATAGAGGGAAGACAAAGGCCTTTTATTATGGAGACAATACGGATGCAATTTTCAAGGGCTATTGTGTGATGGGACAAGAGACAGGATATGACAATTGAAAGCAGTGACAGGGCATGAGGGACATGTCAAGAGGTTTTTGAAACCATGTTTAAATTTTGCGTCCTTATGTCAGATCAAGATCAAGAAATGAAAAAGAGTGTATGGATAGTGATAAGATATAGATAGGATAAGCAAGACCAAGAATGGATAAGGGACATGGACTAAAGGTCGAGATTGGCTAAGAGAGAGTGGCAGAAAGTTGCAATAAGACAAGGAATATGGATGAAAGGATGTAATAAGCAAATGGATAAATGACCAAAAGCTATGATGGACTAAAAGCTGCAAACAAGATGCATGATGCTCATGACGATCCTCAGCCTTGTCAAGATCAAAGGTGGAAAGGGAAATGGACCTGAGGGACCATAGGATATGAAGGGTAATGACATGGTATGATAGGATAATGAAGGGCAATAGGATATGAAGGAGGAAACCTGCCCCCAAGTGTGGTGTGCAAGAAGTTCATGGATTACACATGATGCCTGTTTGCCAGGTTTTCATCATGGTACTTGCCCAAGGCGCCTGTTTGCCAGGTTTTCACCAGTGGACGAATTATTTTTGCTTTATTTTTTTCTTTTGTCTTTTTTTTAAAAAAAAAAATTTTTCTTTTGACTTTTTCAATAGAAGATGGACACATGATAGGGGATGGAAGAAGGACTCAAGCGTCTTTTTTTTTTTTTTTTGATTTTTTTTTACTTTTTTGACTTTTTCAAGAGAAGATGGACACATGATAGGGGATGGAAGAAGGACTCAAGCATCTTTTTTTTTTTTCTTTTTGGATAGTAGCCTTGAAAAAAATGGACCATGACCTTTAAAAGTATGCTCAAAGACGTTGGTAGGATAAGGACATGGAAAATGAGTTGAAACTAAGGCAAGGATTTATGCAAAGGATTGGACCAGAAGGATGGAAGGATGGAAAATATGCATTGGATAATGGATAGGGTATTGGAAGAACTGGGCTTCACTGGATGGAAATGAAGACAAGATCGACATTGGCACACACCTTGAGGGGTGATGGATTGATGGAGGAAGAGTGGGTTTTGGATATGGAGATTTTGATGAAGGAATAGCTATGGATTTTGGGACATAAGGGCCCAAAATGGATGAAGAAGGTGATGGAGGAACAAATTTGAGAGGGTTGGATGGAGGAATAGCAACTTTGGATGCCAAGTTGGATTTTTCCTTAGGCTTTTGTGCTTCAAGGAGCTGCATAGGGATCCACATGGTTTTTGATTTTTCATGCTTTTGTGGTTCCTTGGAGTGCATTGCTTGCACAAGGGATTTAGGAACCCATATAAATTTTGACTTTGCTTTATTTTTCTCAGTGGGCCTTTGTGACCTTTTGGATATTTCTTTTTCTTTATAGATCAAATTTTTCTTTGCTTTGACATGTCGATTATATTGGACATGTTGATCCTTGAATACATGTGGATTTTTAGACTTATGACTTTTATAATTGGCATCCAAATTGCTTGAAGGGGGGAAGGAATGCATGGATGGATATGAATGAAATGGAGTTCTTTTGGATTGATGAAATTTACTCAAGGATGTGTGCCTTTGCTGACCTTGCATAGAGAATGAAGGAATATAAGGACCTAAGATGGATGAAAGGTATGATGGGGAAGGGATATGTTTGGATTTTGATGGAATGTTGGATTTAGCAGGGGTACCAACGTCTTGAGGAATTTCACTGAGGCCATGACCCTTAAGATCTTCTTTGATATGGAGGGGTTCTTTCTCATGATGGTCTACTCCTTTACCTTTATGAATATCTTGACTTGTAGGATACTCTTTTCTTTGGGAAGAAGATGCGAGTCCATTACGAGGTTGATATGATATGAGAGAAATAATGAGATCTTGAAGTGGATCGGCTTGAACCAAAGTGGAAGAACCCATTATGCATGTCAAGGGTTCATGAACATCTTGCACTGACATGTTAGAATCATGAAGGGGATTAGGATCATGAGGGGGACTAGGATTGTGTAGTGGACATGGTTCAGTGACTGGTTCTTCAAGAGATGGAATGGGAGAAATAATGGGATCATCAAAAGAAATGCGATCTTGTAGTGTGTATGGAGGATTAAGACAAGGAGATGGAAGAACAAAAGGATCTCGTGGAGGATTTAAAGGAATAATTTGATCTTGACAAGGAGGAAGATCATTGGAATCCTCTTTAAAGGTGCTTTGCTCTTAACTTTCAATGGGATCATCATAAAGGATGGAAAGGATATCTTGATCTTTCTCAGGAAGTGGGATGTCAATGGGATTTGAAAGGACGTTGTGTTCATGAAATGGAAGGGGATCGTTTGGGATTGGATGAACTGGGATATCTTGATCTTGCCCAGGGAATGGAGTGTCAATAGGACTTTGGATAGGATGGACAAGAATAGGGGAATCATCATGAGCGTCTAGAGAAATGGGATCTTGGTCAAAAATTGGATGAGATGATAAGGTTTTAGGATGTTGATCTTGATCTATTTTAAGACATGTTTCTTCATGCTCTAAATTATCCTCTTGACATGAGGTTGGACTTTGGATATGCATGGGGGATTCTGACAAGGAATCGATGTTTTGGCATGAAGGAAATGCACTTTGAACATTTGTGATGGATTCTGGCAAGGAATCAATGCTTGAACATGAGGAAGAGGGACTTCGAATGGGGTCCTCTAAAATAGGTAATGGCAATAAAGTGCATGGTGGCATTGGGTCTTGTATATCTGAAACATGACAAGGATGTGTATCATGAATTGGATTATCTTGGCAATCAATTATGGATAGCCCTTGGGTAATTGCGTCCTTGGGTGTATTGTTTGATGAGGACAATATGGAAGGTTCTTGTGAAACTTCTAGAGGTGTAGGGATAGATGCCATTGGAGAGTCAATTTGCTTGTGGGGGGGTGAGGCATTGCTAGACATAAGTGTATTATCTTGATCTTCCTCAAGGAACTCACTTGGTAGTTTCCTTAAGAGCATTGCAATAAAGCCACCTTTCTTTCGAGGTTTTGACATAGTTGTATTTGGAATTTGAACTTGTTTGGCAAGGAGTTGGTTCTGATCTGATGTCATGTTTTGATTTCAAACTAGATGTTGATCAAATTGGTTTGACATGTTCAAAATTTGGCTTGGTGTGTGTAGCAACCTTTGTTTTTGAATGTTTGGTTGTGGTTGTTGACATTGATATGTTGATTGAACTTGAACTTGTTGATATTCCACCATTGGTTGAACCATTTGTTGACATTGTATAGTTGGTTGGACATATTGTTGAAATTGAACCATTGGTTGCGTTGGTTGAATATGTTGAACAATTGGTTGTGATGGTTGAAAATCTGATTGATAGTAAACACCTTGTTCTTGTTGTGGAGGCACGTAATGTTGAAATTGATGTTGTCTCTTTTCTTGAAATTGTTTCATCATCTCTATTTGTGAGAGGAGAGCTGGTATGTTTGATCGTTCAAGAAGAGATCTTACATCAATTAGCTCAATCTTTAGATTTTGACCTGGAAATTTTCGAAACATTTTGGACATTTGTGATCTATTCTTCTCAATGTTTTTCACTCTTTGTTCCAATATCTCCTCTTCTTGAGCTAGTTTCTCCTCTAGTTTTTGTATTTGGAGACTTGTTTCATCATAAAAAGTTTGATCAATGTTGCTTTGTTGTTGGGTTGGATAGAATTGTGATTGCATTGTCGGTTGATATGTCAAACTTTGTTGCATCATTGGTGCTTGGAACCTTGTTTCAATAGACATGTCACTATGCAATGTTTTTGGGATTTTTCAAGGATAATGTATGATATGCAACTAAATGCAAACTAAATAGATGAAAATGCAATCTATGGCAAGAGTGCAATCTATGTTTTTGGTTGTTTTTGAAGATTTTGACAGACTTTTTGGAATGCAAATCTAAAGGAGACCCTTAGGAAATTGAAATGATGTCTAGACCTCAAAGGACAAAAGGACCAAGTGACAAAAGGACAAATGACAATGTCTCCCCTATATGCTTGGATACTAAGCTAGGTTTGACCAAATGATAATAATGACATAAAAAGAAAAGGTTTGACAAGGTCTAGACTTCTTAACAATGACTTAGGGTTTATCAAAGATTTGGATTACTCAAGTATGACAAAACCTAGTTTTGACACTATATGCTAAGGGACAATTACTATGCATGTGACCCTAATATGATATGATAATGACCTAAGCTTAATGAAGAAACCTAGGGTATGCAAATGCAAACGTATGACAATGGTATTAATCTAATGCAAGAGAACACATGTAAATGGATGACCCTTATTGATATGCAAAGGAGTATGACTTAGGTGAAACCTAACCTTGGTACTTGACAATGAACTTTGCAAAATGCAACCTAGGATGAACCTAGATCTAAGTGACATGAATTTTGAGACAAGATTTTGGAAAATGTTTGACAACCATGTTTGAAGGTGTTTTGAACCTTGTTGGATGAAATGTTCTTATGTTTAACCTTATTTTGAGTCAATTTGCCTTGTTTTTCTGAAATGAGATGCAATTCAACTTTTGACAAGCAAAGAATACAAGATATTTCAACTTAGACTCAAGACAATCATGCTCATTCCCACATTTCTTACAGTAGGCAAGGACATTAGGTACTTGAGAGGTAGACTTGTTATGGGATTCAAGGAGAATACATAGATGCTTGACCCCACGGGCTCCCCTCCACGACACTCACTTCTTAGGGCAGCCAAGCATCAGTCCCCATGGAAATCTCCCCATGGCGAACTTAGTATCTCTTCCAAGTATCCGAACTTGTCCTTCTCAAGCAACTAGAAGGGTTTTTGGCCTCTAAAAACAAGGTGTTTAGTAAGGATTTATGTTAAGCATCACTCCTTGATGTCACGCAAGCATGATTGAGACATTAAGCCCATCAAGATACCAAACAAATGTAGTCGCGCAAGCACGATTTAGACCATGAGTTCCTACTTAGATGTTGATATGAGAAAGAGTTCAAGGGTCATCACTTCCCAAGTAACTGCAATTCCCACGTAACCCTTCCTTCAAATCTTTCGCTCATCGGGTATTTTTTTATAGTGAGTTAGAATGCCAAGGTATTCTAGCCGTACTCACTTTGGGTCGTTCCCTTCTCACGATTATCACTTGTTTGCAAAAGCAAATGGTCGGGAAGGCAGACCCTCTAAAGGTGACACACAATCAAAGACATGAGCATGGTATTAAAGATCTGGATTTTTGATCACCCTAAGAAGGATGAGAGCATACTCTCCTACTCCAATGTCAAACTCAACAATCAAATCAAGTATAGATTCATTCCATCCTATTTAGATATCACTAGGTGCCTAAAAAAAAAAATTGCAAACACAAGGTTTAGTTGTAGTCCAAGGCAACCTGCAAAACCCAAGTCAGAAGTTTGAAATGTTTAGTCTTTGACTATCGAACCTGCACAAAAACATGTTAGTAGTTTCATTTATTGCCTTTGTCATGCGTATGCCAAGGTTCTGCACAGAGAATTAGTACCTGTAGCATCGTAAATTGTACGCACTTGCTAGGGTGGTACAATTTCACACCTAGTTTAGCACCCGCCTTAGCGTATTTCGCATTTTGCATTGCATTTCCCCTTTAGCACTTAATTAATTAAATTAATTAGGTCTAAGGTTCTATTTCATCATCTTCCACATCATAAGGTTGGGCCCTTTCATTAAAGTGTGCCTTTTTCATTTTATTCTTCCAATACATCATTTAATCAAAAACCCTAATTAGGTCCTATTTTTAACTTGGGGGCTTGATTTCGAGGGTCAAAACATCTCAAAATCACCTGTAACTTCGGGATTCTCTCTAAAATCATCATATCCGACGGCCCTGAAAATTTGGTGAAAAGTTGTCGAGACCATGGTGCCCGGAGAGGACCACGGCGCCCGGAGTGCACATGGTCCCCGACATTTTTCCCGAAATTTTAGGAGCGCAATCCAATCATAAAATAAAGCTTAACCCCAAGAAATTGGTGGGAGATTCAATCTCTAGGTCGTCCTAAAGTTGAAATTAAGACCTAGGGTTTCATATATAAGAGCTCTCTTTCTTCATTTGAAAAGATCCGGGAATTTTGTTTTCAGGAACCTCATATGCAGCGAAAGAGCAGATCTTTGAAGACTTCAACAACATTCAACATCCCTCTATCAAGCATTTATCAATTCCATTCATCCATTTAGGGCTTGGAAGACATTGAAGAACAATAGGAGATTACCGACTGAAGATTGGCTTGTACCCCTCCCTTAGGGGTTGGGTATGATTTCATGTTGTTTTCATGTCTTTGCATAAGCTTCAATATATCATTTATTCATGCTTTAGATCACTTTGCATCTTGATTTAGAGCATTTACATTATCATTTACAAGCAATTAGGGTTTACTTTCTAGGTTGCTCTAGCTTGCTTACTTTCATTTTAGGATCTTGCACACACACAAGGTCTGCACACACATTACTTTTACAATACAACTTGGCTATTCATGGAGGTGGAAATCACCAAAGTGGGGGTTTGACTAAGGCAAAACCCTATATAGCCACCCACCACACCTTTTCAGATATAAGTGCAGGTTTCAGAATTCGGACGACGTCGCAAGTTGCAGATCTGGAAGAAGCAGACCGAGATAGAGCTTCACACCAAGTTTCAGAGCAAAAGACCAGGACAGGGGCGCTGGGTGCCCTAGTCCCTGGGACAAGGGTGCTGGGCGCCCTGGTCCTTGGGACAGGGGCGCTGGGCGCCATGGTCCTTCTGTCAGACAGCAGTTTTCAGCATTTTTGACAGCTTTCCAGGTTGCAAAACAGCAGTTTTCGGAGCAGTTTCAGGGGCAGAATCAGGACAGTGGTGCCCGCGCCCTCATCCCGAACATTTTCACTCAGATTTTAACTCTGGGTACGCATTTTCATTCTTGTCTTATTCTTGTGTTTATAGCTTTCCATTGTTTAAGTTCAATTCTGCAATCTTGTTATTAGTTCGTACTTGCACTTTGGGGTTAGGAATTGAACTTGCATCATTCTATCTATCATTTGCAACAAAGGAATAGAAATCCTAATAGGTATCCCATGGCTCTCTCTTCCACAAAAAGAAGTAGCCAATTGTGTGATACCTCTAGGCTCTTTCGTATTCCACAAATGTGTGATTGAAAGTGAGATTAGGGCATGTTTGCTTAGTGTCACTTTTTCCCCCACACATTTTGGTGAACCTGACGTGAATTCCAATCTTCTCTAATTTTGACTTATGTTTTAAAATTTGAGTGTTTATGCTATTTCAAATTCAAATTTGTATTTACAAGATTCAAAAATTTAGAGGAGATCTTTTGCTAAAACCCTAATTTTTCAATTCAAAGTTGAACTTGTGGATAGCTTAATTGGGATCAATAATTTCAAATCTGATTTAGGAACTCATTTGAATCATAAATTTCATTTTCTAAATCTACATTCTAAGTGCTTGCATTGGTTAAAATTAAACATTTCCTTCTATTTTGCATGTGTTATCATTTGAAAGAGGAAAATTGTTGTCATGATGCATTCATTTCATAGATGTGATAATGGGTTAGCTTCCCTTGTTTCAATTTTTCCTTCTCCTAAAGAACCTCCCCCTATCTATAACAACATTTAAGTGCCTAAAAGAGTTGCCATCAATCCCTTTGAGACTCTCCCATGCTTTAAGGATGAAGACTTTAAGAGTGATCTTGACAATTCTCCTAAAATGTGCCCTTCCTATTTAGCTATCCTAGAGGAAGAGAATGAAATCATAAACACCTTCCTTAATGTTACTTCACCTTCCCTATAGGATGCCTCTCTAAGTGAAAAGGTATTGATGGACATTGACTTATTTTCTCCTAAAGTTGATCCTTCCAATGGGGGCATGTTAGTGCAACAAGAGGTTATGAACACTTCTTTCAAAGATCTCCTTCCTAAGCATGAATCTTTGGAGAAATATGTTCATGTTCCTCCTAAAAAAAACTCCCTTCATGAGGATCCTTTTGTGCAAGAAGATGACATGATCCCTACATTTCCTAGTGATGGCATTTCCTTTTCCAACAAAATTCTCACTAGAGATGATGAATTAATGATAAATGCTTATCCTTCTCCTAAAGTTTGTCTTACCCATAAGCATCCCTTAGAGAAAGAAGATGAAATAATAAGCAATTTCCTTAATTCTCTCTCCCCTAAAGATCATATTGAACATATTTTGAGGAAAGAGGATGAGTTTAACACATCTATTGATGCTCTCCCTCCTAAGGATGAGGAATTAATAAACAATGTTATCTCCTCTCCCGAAATTGACAATACTTCAAACATTCCTTTCAACAACTTCACTATTTGGGATGAACCATTAGAAGAAGGTGTAGACTATTCTATACCCCATGAGAGAACCCTAGCCAAAGGGGATGAAATCAAGATTGAAAACTCCCTTGATAGTTTCTCACCTTCCTTGAATCTCAATCATTCTCCCTCTAAAAATAAAGCATCTCCCTCTCCTCAACTTGGTTCTAGTCATAAGGAAACCCTAGTTCAAAACAAGATGGTTAACATCTCTTTCAAAGATCTCCCTCTCAAAAGTGAGACTTTAGAGATTAATGTTGATCCTTCTCCTAGAGAGTTTATTCCCCATGAATATCCTTTGATGATAGAGGATGATATGACCTTTCCTAGTATTACTTTTCCTACTAGAACATCAATGCCTACCCCTTGTCTCTCTCCTAAAATTGATTTAATCCGTGATAAGATTTTAGTGCAAGAGAAGACTATCAATAATTATTCCAACACTTTTGTTCATTCCTCTAAACCATCCTCAATCAATTTGATACATGTGAATGAAGCATCTAAGAAACCTCTCTTCACTATCCAAGGTGATTGTCCTTCTCAAAATTCTCAACCTTTAAATAAGCCTATCTTAGTGGTTCAAGGTGGTTATGCTAATGATTCTTTTTGCACTCCTAACAAACCTATTATTACTGTGCAAGGAGGTTATTCTACTAAGAGCCCTTATGAGTATGCTAAGCAACTGACTAGAGAGAGTTATAATGTGGTTGCTCATACCTATAACACAAGAAATAATAGGCAACCTAATCATCCTCCAGTTATCCCCACTTCACTTCCTCCTTCCCAACCTATTCTTCCTCAAGCTCCTTGTATTTCACAAGTTCTTGGTAAGGAATATGATCTCATAGAACAACTTAAAACTACTCCGGCTAAGATATCCCTTTGGGATTTGATCCAAACTTCTTCCGCTCATCATGGAATGTTACAAGATGCCTTGAAAGATTTGAATGTTCCTCCACCTAATACATCTAGTAATATAGTGTCTTTGGTTAACTCTGTGATGAATCCTAAAGCTCAAATTGTGTTTACTCAAGATGAGTTGCCTACTAGTGAAATTCAACATCAATATGATCCCTTGATGATTGTGGTTATCATAAATGACACTGCTATAAGACGAACACTGGTAGATAATGGTTCTGGCCTTAATGTGTGTAGCATTAATCTGTTGCATAAGATGAATGTGGATACATCCCTTATTGAGCCTGACTCTCGTCCCATTCGAGGATTTGATAATGTGGCTAAGTCTTCATTAGGTATTATCACCTTACCCATCATAGTGGGACCTGTTAGTTTGCCTACTCCTATCCATGTTATGTCGGGAAATCTAACATACAACTTGTTATTAGGGAGACCTTGGATTCACAGTATGCAAGATGTCCCCTCTACATTGCATAGACAAGTTAAATTTATTTGTAATAATAAGACTTATACCTTGATAGGTGATACTAATTTTCAAACTTGTTTGCAAACATCTACTTCCAAAGGGAGTTCTTCTAAACCTTCCTCTTCTCGTGATGACTTGTTAAACAAGATACCTATGGATGAATCATCACCCTCTGATAATCAAAATTCTTTGGATGAGTCTGAAGTTCCTGAAGAAGATTCTTCTCAACTTGAATCTACACATGAAAAGGCTTTTGATCCTGAGAAGGTTCTCGCAGAAGATGATTGGGGATCTCTTGATTTCAATCCCACCTTTGTAGGTGAGTATAGGGTTCCTCCTAGAGAGCTTAAAGTTAAAAAGAAGGAAGAAACTAGAGATCAATCAGTCTTACCTGAACCTATGAGCAATAATTTTGTGGTTGCTTCTCAAACTTCTTCTCCTCACACCTCTAATTCTGAACAATTTGATTCTTTGTCTTATGAAAAACCACCTTTTCTTTATGAAATGGCTAATCGTTATGGTCGTGGTTTTCATATTTTGGCTAAAAGTGGCTATAATGGAAATGGTTGTGGCACAAATGAACAAAGAATTAAAGTTCCTTTAGAACATAACATGCATGAATATTCATTTGGACTTGGATATAATCTTTCTAAGCCCACCAAAGCATCTAATAGACCATCTCTCAATGTGAATGCTATATTTAGTAGTGATGATGATCTCACTTCAACTAAATCATCTTCTACTTCTATCAACTCTCATTTCCCTCATAAGGAAATCTTGGCGATGAACAAATCTCTTTATGACTCCCCCCAAATTTCTAATTCCACTTATGAATCTTTATCTCCTATTCATCATAAAGTCCTTTCCCCCAAGGATAAGGCTCTAATAAATTACACTCATCCCTCTTCTAAGATTTCTTGTGACTTTTCTTCTTCAATTTTATACATGTTTTTGATCTCACTTATAGTTGAGCATTTAGCATGTCATATTCAAATACCTCATTCAATCTATCATGTCTTTAAATAACATTAATGGCTATTATGTTGCTCATCATTATGTGACATTGGTAGCTCTTTTACTGGGGTCTCATTGTCATTCATGATGGTACAATTTCAAGTGCAATCATATTTTTGAAGCAACATAATAGCCTAATTTTCTATGTTATCTCTTGTTCCTATGGGGACAAGAGTGACTTCATACATCTCTTCTTTTTATGGTTAAAATTTCCCTTTGGGATAATAGAGTGGAAATATTGATCATCCTTTCTTTAGAATCCTCTTTTCCTAGATATGGGAGAAGATGTGTATTCTCTTTCTTATCCTACCCACTTCTTGTGAGGAGCATTTTACATACACTAATGTCTTGCTTGCATGAACTCATGTGAGTGTGTAGTACATTTTGCTTATGTCTAAATCTCTCCCTAGAAGATTGTGTAAGTCCTTCTCATTGACCTTATCCTTGGGAGGCAATGATCTTTTCTTATTTTTATCTAAGGATCCACTTTTTCCTATTTCGTGGATGGTGTGAACTTTATTACTTGATGTTATTCCTTGTATGTATTTGTTGTTGTTTGTTCAAGGATTATCTCTTACAAGAGGTGTAAGTCCTTGACTACAACCTCTTTTGCACTTGGTAAAATACATCCATAATGAATTCAATCTCCCAATTGGGTTAAAAAGAGCGTCATCCTTCATTAAGAATCACTTTCACCTCGCAAAAGAAGGAAGTATTGCATTCTTATTCTCTTCTTTGTCTTATTCTAGAAGATGTTATATTTGTCTAAGACAATTCCTCTTGGGGATAGGTGTCTTTTGTACAAAGATCTCTTCTCCCCTAAGGATCTCCTTTACACATACTACAAGATATCCCTTTTTCAACTATCTTATCCTTGCTTAAAGAGTGCAAAACTCTCTTGCTTGGATCTATGACATTGTTGCATTTTCGGGGTATCTTCTTTTGTGATGAAGGTAGGTATCCTTGTTCTACTTTGCTTATGACATAAAAATTACACTTTTGGAGCAATGGGTCATTCTCGGAACCAGAGCACAGACTCTTAGAGCGAGATGTCTCCATTTTTCTTTTATGCAAGGTGATTATTCTCGGAACCAGAGCACAGACTCTTAGAGCGAGATGTCATGCTTTTGTACTATACATATACAGGTTGTAGCATACTCGGGCATAGACTCCTATGAGGTGCTTCTAACCTCACTTACACACACATGCACGAGGTTGAGTGGAACTAGCAGCATAAGGCTAGACTTTCTCACTCTCCTCCCTTATATGGATCACCTAGACAGACTCTAGGGGCTAGTTTTCCATGTCCTTTTCCCATGGATCACCTAGACAAGATCTAGGGGCGAGAAGTCCATGTTTTCTCTCTCACTATTCTTCTCATGGATCACCAACATGTGTATTCATGCTTTTTTCCTTTCTTTTCTTCTCTTTGCATTTTGTTTCCATTTACATCCTTCATCTTGCATTAGAGAACTCTCAAATCCTCACACTCTTTGTTGTGTTGGAATTGAGATTTAGTCCTCTTTCTTACCAAATGATTCACCATTAGTTTTTGATCTCATATCAAATCTTCTTGTGAGAATTTGTCATTAATATTCTTTAACAATTCGAAGTGGTAAACATGATACCCTGTTTCAACTCACTAAAATTAGCAAGCCGAAATAGGGGGGGGCACATAGCTACCCTCGAATTTTCATCACCTTCCTTAGTAAGCATTAGGTGATTTTGTGATCTAACGTGTGTTTTGTAGGGTGCGGTTCCTAACTGTGTACTGCAGATACCGCTGGGGGCTTCGTTCGACAGACTTATGGATATATCCTTTTTCAAATAATGTTTATTTTTCTGTACTTTAGCTTGCATATGCACGTAGTGTTCATATGACCACTAAAGTGGGGGCTAAATGTAGCATCGTAAATTGTACGCACTTGCTAGGGTGGTACAATTTCACACCTAGTTTAGCATCCGCCTTAACGTATTTTGCATTTTGCATTGCATTTCCCCTTTAGCAATTAATTAATTAAATTAATTAGGTCTAAGGTTCTATTTCATCATCTTCCACATCATAAGGTTGGGCCCTTTCATTAAAGTGTGCCTTTTTCATTTTATTCTTCCAATAAATCATTTAATCAAAAAACCTAATTAGGTCCTATTTTGAACTTGGGGGCTTGATTTCGAGGGTCAAAACATCTCAAAATCACCTGTAACTTCGGGATTCTCTCTAAAATCATCATATCCGACGGCCCTGAAAATTTGGTGAAAAGTTGTCGGGACCATGGCGCCCGGAGAGGACCATGGCGCCCGGAGTGCACATGGTCCCCGACATTTTTCCCGAAATTTTAGGAGCACAATCCAATCATAAAATAAAGCTTAACCCCAAGAAATTGGCGGGAGATTCAATCTCTAGGTTGGCCTAAAGTTGAAATTAAGACCTAGGGTTTCATATATAAGAGCTCTCTTTCTTCATTTGAAAAGATCCGGGAATTTTGTTTTCAGGAACCTCATATGCAGCGAAAGAGCAGATCTTTGAAGACTTCAACAACATTCAACATCCCTCTATCAAGCATTTATCAATTCCATTCATCCATTTAGGGCTTGGAAGACATTGAAGAACAATAGGAGATTACCGACTGAAGATTGGCTTGTACCCCTCCCTCAGGGGTTGGGTATGATTTCATGTTGTTTTCATGTCTTTGCATAAGCTTCAATATATCATTTATTCATGCTTTAGATCACTTTGCATCTTGATTTAGAGCATTTACATTATCATTTACAAGCAATTAGGGTTTACTTTCTAGGTTGCTCTAGCTTGCTTACTTTCATTTTAGGATCTTGCACACACACAAGGTTTGCACACACATTACTTTTACAATACAACTTGGCTATTCATGGAGGTGGAAATCACCAAAGCGGGGGTTTGACTAAGGCAAAACCCTATATAGCCGCCCACCACACCTTTTCAGATATAAGTGCAGGTTTCGAAATTCGGACGACGCCGCAAGTTGCAGATCCAGAAGAAGCAGACTGAGACAGAGCTTCACACCAAGTTTCAGAGAAAAAGACCAGGACAGGGGCATGGGGCGCCCTGGTCCTGCCAGGACAGGGGCACTGGGTCCCTGGGACAGGGGCGCTGGGCGCCCTGGTCCTTCTGTCAGACAGTAGTTTTCAGCATTTTTGACAGCTTTCCAAGTTGCAAAACAGCAGTTTCCGGAGCAGTTTCAGGGGCAGAATCAGGACAGTGGTGCCCGCGCCC
Source organism: Cryptomeria japonica (assembly GCF_030272615.1). Classification (NCBI taxonomy): domain Eukaryota; kingdom Viridiplantae; phylum Streptophyta; class Pinopsida; order Cupressales; family Cupressaceae; genus Cryptomeria; species Cryptomeria japonica. The sequence goes on along the minus strand of NC_081411.1, from coordinate 727,709,092 downwards.
CCGTCCCAAACATGTTCACTCAGATTTTAACTCTGGGTATGCATTTGCATTCTTGTCTTATTCTTGTGTTTATAGCTTTCCATTGTTTAAGTTCAATTCTGCAATCTTGTTATTAGTTCGTACTTGCACTTTGGGGTTAGGAATTGAACTTGCATCATTCTATCTATCATTTGCAACAAGGGAATAGAAATCCTAATAGGTAGCCCGTGGCTCTCTCTTCCACAAAAAGAAGTAGCCAATTGTGTGATACCTCTAGGCTCTTTCGTATTCCACAAATGTGTGATTGAAAGTGAGATTAGGGCATGTTTGCTTAGTGTCACTTTTTCCCCCACACAGTACCAAAGACCAAAAAACAGAAAACAAAATGCAAAAACAAAACAAATTTCAAGTAAAACACTGCATTTTTACCTCTGTTCTGGACTTTACACAGGTGCAGAAGTCATGACATAGGCGCAGAATGTCTTCAACACAGGTGCAGGTTGTCTCACATAGGCGCAGAAGTCCCCAGAAAGCCCTGCATTACCCTATTTTTGGGTTTTTTAACCTGCAAATCAACTCAAAAGCACTCAAAAACACAGTAAAGGGGTTAGATGGTTAGTGTTCACGTCGGGTTCACCAATTAATGTAGATAGGAAATTAGGAATCATCACAAATATTATAAAAACTAATCTAGCTCAATCACGAAAGCTCATTGCAATGATCTATCCTAAACACATTCAATAAAGACATAAAGACAAAACATTCAAAACTAAATACTATGCAAACCAAACGTAGATATGAATGTTTCCTTCATGTGGCTCCATTGTCCTTCTTTCTTCTCCAAATAGATTTGTTGTGGATCTCACCTACTAGTGCATGATCATGATATGAAAGCAAGTAGACAAGATGATTGCTCAAGAGTACTCGAAGCATGATTTGAGAAAGTGATTAGAAATTCGATAATCTGATTAGCGATTCAAAAATGCGATCAATTGGGCCCTTTGATTGAAGAAATTCATCCAATTTATAGAGAAATTGGAGAAATGATCAAATTAGCATGATAATGATTCGAATGGAAATTCAAATCAAGAATAGCAAAATTATGACATGTGTATGACAAATTGCTATGCAAGGATTTATGACAATTTATGACAATTTGCTATTCAAGGATTGATGACAAGATTTTGAAATAGAAATAGACATTTAGGAATTTAGGAGAAATTAGAAAATTAAGTTGGAAATAATGACTTGGGAATTAGAAAATTGATGAAAACTAGGTAAATTAATTAATAATTTCCCATTCATTAATTAATTCACAAAAATAGGAGGAAATTAATTAGCCAATTAAATAAACATTTAATTGTGACAAGAAGACTTAGGATAAATAAATAAATTATTTAACCTAAAGGGGAGAATGACAATCAAGATTAAATGAATAAATCATAAAACCTTAGAAGATGAATTAGAAATGCAAAGACGATAATTAGGTCTTGATGTAAGATTGATTTGATGTCGATTCGATCATGATTTTGAATTGATAAATGATTTGATTGATAAATGCGCCGATTAACGAGGAACAATGACAAATTGATCCAAATTGACATGATTGAGAAGGACAATGATCAATGACAAATCGATCGCAAAATGACAAGATTGACAAGTTGAGAAGGATTGACCAAAATCATGACTGAAAAATTGCTATTGACAAGACCAAATTCAAAAGTGAGACAAATGAAGAATGCAAAAGGACTTGATGCTCGCAAATGATAAAGACCAAGTGCGAATCATAGGAGGAATGTTAATGTGACGCAAAAACCTAAAATGAGGCAATGCGCAAATGTTAAAGTATGATCCCGCAAGCGTTGACCATTTTTAGGTGTCTACAGTTTCTACTCAAGGAAATATGTATGGTGAGTATCTTGGGAGCAAAACCATCTATGCTCTTGCACTGAATTGTATATCAAATATTCTCAATCAATAGAACAGGTAGGCTACTACTTACGGGTGTTTAGTCATTTTCGATGTCTTTGGACATAAGTTCATTCTGCAGTGACTCACTTAAGAGCCTTGTAACTAGTGGTGGGGCCCATTTGTCCTTTCAGCCAGTTACACTATAGGAATAGCTATACCCAAGGCTACAGCGTTCGCTCTCACCTGATTTCTATAGCAGCTCAAAGGATTTACCGCGCGAGGTCGTTCCCAAGAGTGATGTGTCTCTTGGCAGGCCTCTCTTAAAAAGATAAAAATTTTGAGTGTTACTAACACTTTTCTCTTGCACCTAGGACCATGAGAGCCAAGGGAGAGGATAGTGTGTGTTAGAAGTAGGACCACTCGACCAACTCTTTTGCACAAGTGTGCCAAACACAAAATTCACTTGTTCCTTTTAACTTGTCATCGCAATGATTTTCTATCTATTTGGAGATGTTTCTCCAACAATCATGGTGTTCTTTTTAATTTTCAAAGGCAATTGTTTGAGTAAACTAGAATTTGAAAATCCTGGTCAACTTAATGAAAAACACGTTTGCATGAAGTAAAATTGCTTTAAAAATGAGACAAGTTGATTGTGAATTTTATTTGCACCAAAAATGGAAGTGTGGATTGTGACTTTTATCTTGATGCAAGAAATAAAATTTGCCTTGTTGATTTTAAGCACCAAAAGAATTTGTTCCTAACTTTGCAAAAAAAAAAAATTTGCATGTTTGTTTTTGTGATTCTTTTTAACTTTGAACAAGTGTGATTCTTTTTAGAGCTCTAAATGAAAGATGTGGTTCTTTTTAAACCTCCAAATGAATGTGTAGTTGATTATAACCCAAAAGGAAAATGACTTTATTTTATCCTAACTTGAAAGACGAAGTTAGAAATATGAACAAATTTATTTCCTAAGCTAAAATTGCTAAAAAATCCTATTGTAGGGGTTAGTTAAAACCTGCACAAAAGATAATTAGTTAGAAAAATCCGCATGTTTTGGTGGGCTTCTACAAGCCTAAAACTTTTGGTTTTCAGTTACAAGGAATTTTCTTACAACTCTCTGTTATAATAGCTCTACCCTGTGTGAAAACAAAAGTGCTTTTTAACATGAAAGAGCAACAATATAGACAATAGCGCTAAAGTATCAATTTGCGAAGGTGCTAAATTGAGAACAAAAATGCAAGAGAATGACTTGTGTGTCAATTAAAACATTCAAAAGTTAGTAGTCTTCAAAATGATTGCTCTTTGATTCACGTCGGGTTCACCAAATGATGTCATGGAAATGGGAACAAGGCAACAACAAAGTTCAATGTTAATAAGCTAGTTTCAACCATAAAAACAAAACAAAGAACTAAAAACCATTCCAAACATATCAAAAGAGATTTCAAAAAAGCATGAAAGAAGTTTAACAAAATAAAAGAAAGGAGAAGAGCCTCCCTAAGATGCTTCCATTATGCCTTTTGATGCTTCTCCCTTGTTTCTCCCCTCTCCAAGTCCCAAATGAGTGTAGCTCTCAGCTTTTAGCACTATCCATGGATGCCATATGGAGATTCAAGATGGTTGAATATGATAAACAAATGCTATGCAAGTGTAGATAGTGATGCTATGAAAAAGCTCTATGCTAATACCTGTATAACAACAATACTCTAATGCTTATTTTTTTGCTTGAGGAGAAGGGTTCTATTTATAGAAGAAATGGGGAAATGAAGGGCTAAGATTGAGCAATCTTAACAAGGGTTAGGATTGAAAGATATTCAATCCATGTGAGACTTTCAACCCAATCCCATGTTGACAAGTGTCACCATGAGGAGGCTTGAGAGGAGAGATAAGGAGCATTAAATGCTTGAGGGGACATGATGGTTACCCTAGTCAAAGAAATAAATGCTTTGAAGAGACACATGGGTTACATCAGGGTTAAGTTAGGGGTCAAAGTCCTTAACCATGGGTGCAAGTGGAATTAACCATTAATGGTCATGTAAGAGCCATAAGTGGTTTGGAATACTTTAGAGGTTAATTTGTTGAACACACAAATCATTAATTGCTTTTCAAAGACTTTGGAGTCTTTGAGAAGTGACTCCAATTTGCTTAGGAATGTGACAATATTTAGGGGATGGATTAGGTTAATTAAGAAAGGTTTAGAAGAATCTAGAAGGGGTTTTAGGCATGCAAGTGGATTTTGTAGGAAAATGCAAGTGGGAGGAATTTTGGTATTTTCAATTAAAATAAAATCATTTATTTCAATTAAATGGTGTAATTTGCATTTGGATAAATATTCAAATAAATATTAATTTATTCAAATGAGAAAAAGGAAGATAAAGCATTAAAATGCTTGAAGACTTTGAGGGAAACCATTAAAGGCTTGAAGACTTTAAGGGAAACAATTAAAGTCTTAAGACTTTAAGGGAAACCATTAAAGGCTTAAGAAGACTATAGAAGGAAGCCATCAAGTTTGAAGACTTTAAAGCCATTAAGTTTTGAAGACTTTAAGGGAAACCACTAAAGGTTTGAGAAGACTCTAGAAGGAAGCCATTAAGTTTGAAGATTTTAAGGGAAACCATTAAAGGTTTCAAGTGGGTGAGGATAAATAGGATTTTAAATAAATAATTTATTTAAAATAGTTGTGCAACTTGCATTTGTAGGAAAATGCAAGTGGGTGGAGGATAAAGGTGATTTAAATAAATGATTTATTTAAAATAGTTGTGCAACTTGCATTTGTAGGAAAATACAAGTGGGTGGAGGATAAAGGTAATTTAAATAAATGTTAATTTATTTAAATGTGAGAGGTGGGATTTTGGGGGAATTTAAATAAATATTAAGTTATTTGAATGTGAGAGAAGATTTAATTAAATAAATATGATTTATTTATTTAATTAATGGTCTGAATTTGGTTAAGTGAATTAAATCAAATAAATTGAATAATTTATTTAATTAATAGGAGAAGAGGGTTAAGATGAATTAATTAAATATATTAATTTAATTAATTATTGATTGATGGTTAAATAATCAAATAAATACTAAATATTCATTTTAATTAAGTGGACAGATTTATGTGACTACAAAAATTAATTTAAACCAAAGTAAATAAGTAAATCTTAATTTTAAGACTTTAATGGGGTGGCAGCCATTATGCATAGGCTGCCTTTTTTTAATGATTTTTTAAAAACAAATATTATTTTATATATTAATAAAAAAAAATTCTTAATAATTATCCTTAAGTAAATTTTTGTATATATTACAATTATTTTGGTTCTGAAAAAAAGTTTAATCATAAATTATTTTAATATAAAATCAATATATAATTCTCAATAAATATGGAACAAATAAGTAGAACATCAAGGACATAAATTAGTAATGATATTTACTAACTATTTTCATATTAAATACAAAATCTTGACCTAGTTTGTTAGATTTTTCTAAATAAATGATTTTATTTAATCATTGATTATTTATAAGATCTACCTCAATTATCTTTATGAAATGCATTATGATTATAAATAAACATTTATATTGATTTAAGCAGAAACATATGAATCTAAATAATCACTTATTTAAGAAAAGGTTTATAATAAATATAATATCTAAATTTGATCTAATCCTTTTACAATATTCTTAGATTATTTTAGATGACATGTTTAAATAAACAAATTATTATTTTTTATCATATATATATAGATGTTATTTAGTCAAACTTTTCTTGACCTAAAATAATTACATATTTAAATTATAACTAGATCTTAACTAATTTAGTGCAAGATTTTCTAACAATAATTGATGTTTAAATTCATTCACAATTCATTGAATGAAGAGGTGAGAGATAGGGAGAGAGAGTAAAGAAAGCCATAGATCCGAAAGAAAATTTGAAGAAGTCTATTAAGAAATTTCAAGTAGGAGAAAGTGAAAGGGAAAGAGAGATAATATTTTTAACAAGTAATTTATTTCTTTTACTAAAGATGGAGAATGGTGGTCTATCTCCAACATAAATGGATTGATTCAAGTCTTAGTTGAACTTTAGCTTGAATCCTTAAGCAAATCTGGTAGCTTCTATGAGTCTCCAAATCTTAAACCTACAACACCATATAATATCTAACTGTCTCTAACCCGCGAGAGAGAGAGAGAGAGAGAGAGAGAGAGAGAGAGAGAGAGAGAGAGAGAGAGAGAGAGAGAGAGAGAGAGAGAGAGAGAGAGAGAGAGAGCATGAATGTCATTTGATATGATCATTTCTCATTAGGAGTAATTTGATTATATAGGATAAGGTTATGCACTGGGTTAGTTAAGATGATGAAAAATGTCCCCATCCTATAACATGAGACAATGCATATTAAAGTATCTAGAGAAAAGATAAAATCTTATCAAGACAACTAACATCTCTAGAATGTTCCTACTATATTTAGCAATTTTTCAAGTGACCATCTTCAATTTTATTTGTAGGAAACCAAAATTGAATCTTTCTAGGAAATTTTAAAGCTTCTAGATACCTCTCAAATCAGATTTAGACATAAAAACGTGAATCCCACTCATAGGTTACGGGTTCACTTTTACATAAACACTACTAAAAATAGTATTTTATGACCTCAAAATCACCCATATAAACTCAATTCCAAAATTTAACTTTAAATGAACTCAACTCATATTTCATAACTACTTTACTCTATTATGCATAAGAAAGTAAAATAATTTATTATTATTATTATTTTAACATTTTCATGTCACTTTGTTAAACTAAACCCTTATATTATTATAATAGTTAAAGAATTGTTTCACACCATATTAATTTATATTAACTATCTGAGCTAAATATAGAAGTCCAATTATGCTAAGATAAAGGGGATGTGCTAGTATTACAATGCATATATATTGCTGATGCATCCTCATTGCAATGTATTGTTGTTGAACTAAAAAAAGTTTTGTAAGTTGTACACTTAATAGAGAGGACTTCATGCAAAGTGGGAAAGATGTGTTGTATATTCTATACAAATTATGAGAGTGTTATGTAGTAGACTAGATTTGATTGATTATGTAGTCCAAGTAGGAAACATTTTCATTATTCATCTTTTGTATTTCATATCTTGTTTGTAATTAAGCTTGGTGCCTCATAATATGAGTTGGGGTCCAGTTATTTAGATAAAGGGGAGTGGTGTCTCTTGTAAGTTGGTTCCTACAAATCTAATTGAATTTTGGCATCTCCATCTTAGGATTAATTTCATATGGGTTGGTGCTTGAAAAAATTATAGTTTATTCATTATCTTTGTGAAGGAAGATCTGAGAAATAGATCCAAGTAGCTATTCTCATCATGGTTTTTTCCTTCTAGATTTTGTTGTATGTATAATGCTCTTATGGTTTTGATGACAATGTTAGATGTTTTAAAGGTTTTAATGATTCATTGATTTTAAAGTTAAATTTAGAATACACTAAGTCACCCCTTCTCATTATATCTATGTTCTTAAAAAAGTGTATTAGAGCTAATTTCCTTGGAGAAGCTTAATAGATTGAAGTAGATATGATATTGCACACACAATGGTTCAAGAAGGTATTTTTGTTGGCCATATGTTGGATTTCGTTAAGTGTTGTCATTGATGTGAATATTGTATCCCAGTTGGAGACTATCCCGGTTAGTCTTGGTGATCATTTTGGTTTTGGCTGTGATTCTGATCCATTACCGGCTTGTTCTTGGCTTTACTGACTATCTTTTTCCTTTATCGGCTTTTGGTGTTCCCAGTTAGCTTTACCTATATGTTGTTTTGGTGACTTGGTTAGTGGATTTTGGGTCCGGCTTATGGAATCAGTTTATTTCATGCTGGTAGGTTTTCTTGATCATATCTTGACGATTTGGTGACTTTACTTTGGATGGTGTGCTTTTATGGTGGTCCTATTTGGATCCAATTAGAGTTTCACTAAGGGTTTCTACCAGCATGTGAAGCGTGTTGGATTTTGGTCTTAGTGGAATCTTTGATGGATATAATTGTTTGGTTACTTGATTTAGGTCCATGCTATGCAATTTAAATCATAATATTGGTCTGGTGGTATCATATGATGTAATTTTCTAATGATGGGTTTATGGGTTTAGGGTTTAGCTGACCTTGTCAATAAGGTTGATGATCTATATTTATAGGTGACTTGTTCATGTAATTTAGATATAGATGGGCTATTGATGGCTGGTTAAGTCTGCATTATTAGAGAAGGATTAAGTGTGAATAAATTCATATCATTTAGGTGAAGGTTGGAAAGTTTTTATATTTTAGATTGGACATCAGTGCTTAATCGAAACCGTATCAGGTATTAGTAGATGCTACTTTCACAGTTCATTGTATTCCAGATTGTAGTCCGATGATTTTGTAAGTCAGTGAGACTTCCCTTTGTGATGAGCAGTGCACTCTAGGCTGTTGGCCTTTCTACATGTGCAGACCCCATTGTAATTATTCATAATACTACTACAGAGTATTCATCTAATTGTGGGTAGAGTTTCCCATTATGGTTTTTTCTTTTCCAGTTTTTCCACGTCAAATATTGGTGTTATGTGTGTTGTGTTGGCATTGATGTCAACCAGTATGGGATGACTACTGGTAGAAGAGATGTGTGTGCAACACTGTCATGGAGGAGTATAGGATGTAATATCTTGGATATCACCTTGTGTTGCAAAACACCGGTAAGGTAAGGAAAAGTGATCATTGGTGACACCGGTACACAAGCTAGTGCCTGACTTGTGTGGATGGAATGGTAAGTTTAACTGTAATAGCACAGTGTATCACTAGCAAGGAGAGTATGTCAACTGGCAAATGAAGTGTCGACAATGAGCAGGTTGCTTGGATGGTGTTTGTGATGAAGAGGTAGAATGTTACTTGAATTACATCAACACCCAAGGAGAATAATGCATAGGTCATCGATATGTTGTGAGGTTGCAGAATAGCAGGACTTCCACTGGATGAAGATGTAGTCACCATTTAAAGAGATGTTGCACAAATATGGTTATGCACTGGACCGACAGAGAAGGCATGTTGAGATACCAGTACAGATGAAGAGTGATGAGTTTTTTAGCATGACAAACCAGTTGAGATATGGTCTGAGCTGATCAGGAAGAAGGCAAGGCTGAGCAGATGTAGACAGAGTAGAATGTGTCTTGACTGATGATGAAGTCTATTGAAGGTTGATGACATGGTTTCATCAAGAGTGTTTACCGGTATATAAGTCCACTAGTAATATGGACAAGGTGCAGGTGCAGAAGTCTTCCCACCTTATGGGAATGTGCATGCTTTGGATAGACATGTCTGATGATCAGTTAAGGAGTTCCACCAATAGTTCAACAAGAGAAGACATGATGAGGTAACCAGTACAATGAGTGATAATAACAGAGTTAGTAAATCGGCATAGAAAAGGAACCGGTAGGGTGATTGGTCAGTGACCCTATCTGGATCGACATGATGAGCCAAGTTGACAGCTGGTTGATGTGGATGCCACATGGATTCAAGGTGGAAAGTTTGCAGAGGTTGGTGAAGTGTCATGTAGAGATAGGTATCTCTATAGGAGTACATTGAATATGGATCCCTTGATTTGAGGATTAGATCAGAGGTGTATGGCTCAAGGAAGAATGAACAATAGAGAATAATCAGAGAGTTTTTGGCACCTGGATCGAAGCAAGAAGATCAAATTGTGAGAAGACCTTGAGAAAAAAATAGCAGAGGTATTAATAGTGGTTTGACAGATGCAGGTCAAGATAAAGGGTCATGTTTTCTATATTTAGAAAATGTGTTGTGGAAGGCATGACAATGGTGGAGATGAACAACTAACTGTTTGGGAGATTAGGTCAGACAAGATCTGATTGGATTTGGTTTGCCTCAAGGATGATGAGGAAACCCTAACTGCCTAGATTTTGAATAGGCTTTTGGTAGGAAAACCTGACTATAAGTATGCAAGCAAAAAACATGGTTAAGATTCTCTTGAATAGAAGAGGATTGTGCTACTGCAAAGTTTTTTACTTCTGCAAGTTACAGAAAATTAGTCAAATGTACAATTCAATTTATGAGAAAAGACTGAGTGTGAGGGAGAACTTGGTTGAAGTGTTCAATCAGTAGTAGAGCATGTTAGATCCTAGAGACAATTGAGAGGGGGGGGGTGAATCAGTTGTCTAATAAATTCAAACCAAAAACCAATTAACCAACTTAATGCTTAATACTGGTAAACCAGTTAAGTATGTTGGTAGACAGTGTTAACAGTAAATTGCTGTACCAGTAAGCATTAATGCATGAAACATAAACATAAGGTCATCCACAACACATAACACCAATATTTGTACGTGGAAACCCTGTAAGGGGAAAAACCATGGTGGGAAACCTTACCCACAATCAGATGATACTGATGCAGATAGTAAGTGTGTACATAAATGGGGTCTGCACATGCAGAAAGGCCAATAGCCTAGAGCTCACTGCTCAATCACAAAGTGAGAGTCACACTGACTACAGTTGGATGGTTAAATCCAATAATAATGTACTGCACAAAATAGCATCTTCATATGCTGGATTCAGTACCGGTGTAGTGCTGATATGCTAATACAAAAACCTAACTTCACCTTCAAATGATGTCTTCATGTATACCTCTGCTTAATCTCACATATACCCTCACATAATCCTTTTTCGCATTCCACACTTGATCTTACAATTAAGATCTTACATTTATACCATACCCTAAGACCAATTTTAGTAGGTCGGCTCTACAAGATATTACAATAAAATCATTTTATATACAATATAATATCCGATGCAATAATCAATTGAACATGTCGGCTTAATGCATTTACATCAATAATAAATCATCTCTATAGCATGCCATGCTGATCTGGAAAAGATAAACCTGCCGGTGTAACCCTAGATAACTTGGACCTATTTGCTGGTAAATGGAAATATGCAAATATGAATATACCAATGATTAATTCTTCAAAACAAAGTGTCCACATGATGTCTTCAACATTACCAAGTGTCTTCCATATCATTCTAGGTACCGGTGAACATTATATCCTACCGGTGAACCATATATCAGTAACTGTTGCATAGTTTACCTGCTTGTCGGTGAATGTTGTTGGACCTCCAAAGTGCTTGTTTTCAGTAGGTGTTGACATCAATGACAAAACCATACCAAAATACCAACAGAGCAGAACTGGGAGTGTCCATACCAGTAGAGCAGAAGAGAAGAGAAGTAAGTTGCAGAGAAGGAAGATAGATAACTGACAAAGTGTTGTACAAGTGAAGAGAAAAGAGCGAGGTAGAGACCTAGTAGAATAGAAGAAGAGGAGAAGAGTATCGGTAGAGTTTACTGGCAGTAAATCAACAAGAGAGTGGGTTGGTGTAGTAGAGAAGATATCTCACTTGCAGAGTATGCTACATGAGAAAGGTTACAAGACTCACTTGTAACAAGATAGTTAACTTTTTATTTGATGTTTTCATTGTGAATACTAAGTTGTAGCTCGGTGCAGGGGTTGTAGCTCCTTTAGGATGTAGCTCCTGGGTTGGTGCCCTAAATTAGGGGTTGTAGAACCTTGGGTTTGTGCCCTAAATATTATAAAATAGATTTGACTGTGAGGCTGGATTGGAGCAATAGACTCCAACAACATTGCTGACCAAGCTTTTTACCATCTATGGTTTTCCTCGTACATCCTTGTGTTATGAGATGCCCTTTGTGTGTGTTTGTATTTGTGTTGGTCTCCCCACTAACTAGTAAATCTGTATTGTGTTATATCCTTTAACCAGTATACAAACATAGTTTGTTAAAGGGAAAATTTTGAGAACCACTGATTCACCCCCCTCTCAGTGGTGCATTATGTCTAACAATTGGTATCAAAGCTTAGATTCCTAGTCAGATGAGTTTTCTCTAGCTTGGGTAGATGTTGGCTTAAGGAAAAAATGGTTTGTTTAGTGTCAATCCCTACTCGAGTTTTTTATGGATCAAACTATGCTATCTGGAGTTGCAGAATGGAATTATTTCTATCCTCTCTAGGGTTTGATGTATGGATGTCGGTTGTAAATGGTTTCCCTAAGAAAGTCATCCCCTCCTCCAAATCAAGAGATGAAAGAAGATGTATATGTAATGAAGAAGCCATGAAGGCCATTGTCAGTGGGCTCGCTAGTGATGTTCTCTCATAGGTGGATAGATGCAAATTAAACAAGAGTATATGGGATAGACTGAAGAATCTATATGGAGATGAACCCTGAACCATTGATTCAACTTGTGAGAATGAGAAGAACCTTGTAGCAGATACATGTGCAGATGACAAAGGTAGTTCAGATTGCTGCAACTGCAATGATGATGAGGAGACTCATCTTTTAATGACCCATGAGATAGACATTGAGAATCACACATCAAAAGGGGATAATGCAAAAAGATCCCACTGGTATGATGTGTTTGACAACGACACTGAAAAGGAAGAAGGAGACAAGGTAAATAGATCTAGCCGATAAGATCTATTTGGAAATGATGATGATGAAGAAGAAGATGTGGAATTAGATCTCGAGTGTGAACTGGTAAGTACTCTAGAAGTGCTTCAAGATGTTAGAAATGAGTTTAAAAACTACAAAAGATCAATTCATGAGGATTGCATCTAGTTGAGAACCTGCCTTGAAGTGTCAAACCAAAAGGTTGGTTTATCGACCACTCAACTAGAAGAGACAAAAAGATTGAATGATGATTTGAAATCAGTCTTGGACTCCAAGGAAAGTGAAATGGAGAATCTGAGAAATGAATACAAGTTGTTTAAGAATGTTGCAATTGTTGAGAAAAACCAGTTGATCAGATACCTTGAAGAATTTGAAAAAAGCATCTCAGAGATGAAGTCTTAGGCAGAAGACACCAAGGAATGTCGATGTGAAAATCTAGCATCAAGGCTAGAATTAAAAAGGGAATAATATCTGCAGTTGATTGGAGAAATGGAGATTCTTTGAAATGACCTTAAGAAGTGTCAGTATGATCTCAAGGTAAGGATCCAGTTTGATGGCAGCAATGATGCCTTGGACACAATGTTAAAAGAGAAAAATCATGTCAAGGACACTAAATGTTTAGGAAGTGGTGTCGGTGAATCCTCCACCAACAAGAATGTCCCTCAAAATGACATTTTGTTTGTCTCCTTAAGTGGAGTAAACAAGGGACAAACATTATTAGTTAAGAATGCTCCCCGGAGCAAGGTTGATCTAAATACAACCAATGAAGACTTGCAGACAATAAACAAGACCGACACTACAAGAATAAGGAGCAATGCAGATCCCAAAGGAAAAGGGAAAATGGGAGATGACAACTTCACCAGAAGCAGGAAAGTGAGGAAGCAACAAAGAAGACCTCCTGTTGGCAGAGGACAAAGAAATGCTACCACCCACAGGGCAAAGAATGTGTGGGAGAAGAAGAGACCATATGGAAGAGCTACACAAAATGGACAACCAAGGGTCCATCCCCAAAGAAGTAGAAATGGAGATGCCAAACCGGTAAGATATCCCCATGCATGCCAAAATAAATGTGTATGTAATATGCCATCCTTTATCGGTTACTGCTTTGCATGCAATGCTTATGGCCATAGGGCAGAGGAATATAAAATGAGATCCAAAAAGAATAATCTAGGATCTCATAGACATCATGCATACAAGCAAAATGTATCAGGAGTAGATGCATGCATTTCCCCTCTCCGGGTTATGCAAATATTATTTGTCATAACTACAATGGCCTTGGCCATAAAGAGTTTGAATGCAGAAAAAGGAACCTCTAGTCACATGGAGGTTGGTATATGGCTATGCTCTGTAGAAAGGTGAATATAGAGCATATGGAAGTCAGAAACCTGCATGGAACCAAAGGAGAAATCTCCCTGCGAGAGAAAGAGGTCCACCGGTTTCGGTTGCTAGCCACAAAAACATGACCAGGAGAAGATGGTCAAACTAGTATATCAAGAGATTCCCCAATCATGAAGTTGGTATGGATGTTGCGTGCTACTATAGCACTACTTCTAGCTATGATGGAAAATCAAGAAATGGAAGGACCCATCTACAGAAGAAGAAAAGACCTGCTCCCAAGTCTAAAAGTGGGAAGAAGAATGAGACCAAGCAGGTATGGAGGAAGAAGACCATGGATTGGCACTATGTATTCAATGCATAGGTGATATCTCTTAATGCCTAAAGGAGATATAGGACCTTAGGGGGAGTAGCACATTGAATTTATCATTCACCCCCTCAGTGATGAAGACACCATGGAAAAACATGATGTTTCCAGTATGAAGGAAGAAGATGACAAGTGGGTGTAGAGGATTCATTAACTACACACCTAAAAATCAGTATTGGATCACTACTGCATGCATCAATGAGTGGAGGTTAATAATTGGTATCAGATGTTAACCAATATGTGGAGGAGATTGGAGTCACGATATTGTACCTAACTGGAGATGAGAACCTGAGATGTGTGACTTTGGGGGAGTTCAAGTGCTCATGATGCAAAGCCGACATGCTTGAACTTGTAAGGATATTGACTACCCAAATTGCAGGTGATGGAAATTGTAGTAGGGATACCCAGGAGAATTTCATGGTTATGGGTATCTACCTGTCTTCTAGTTGGTTGCATTCATGGTACAATCACATTTGATTATAAAGAAATTTAGAATCAAATAGGAGGTGTTGTAGGGTGATCGGTAGGTGAGTAGGATTCACTTACACACTAACAATTGGCATCAATCCTTATTAAAATTGAGTTCGCTATCAAATAGTGTGTCAATTGATGGTTAAGACCCTCATCTCAAGTGTTGTCACTTGACAAGATGTAACAATTGGTGACAAGATAACAAGTAGCATCAAAGGAAGAGTTGCATCCAATGAAGACAAAGGGGGAGAAAGAATTATGTCAGATATCAGTAAATACAAGGTGAAATAAAATCCTAACAGTTCCCTTTGCCATTGTTGTCAAAGGGGGAGAAGGATTTTGTAGTATACCACATACTACATTTGTGAGAATCCATGGATCACAGTAAGGGGGAGAAAGACTATGTATTATGTTGGATACTACATGAGTTGACATCAATGCCAATGTGGGAGATTGTTGGCATTATGTTGTCATTGATGTCAACCGGTATGGGATGACTACTGGTAGAAGAGATGTGTGTGCAACACCATCATGAAGGAGTATAGGATGTGATATCTTGGATATCCCCTTGTGCTGCAGAAAACTGGTAAGGTAAGGAAAAGTGATCATTGTTGCATCGGTACAAAAGTTAGTGCCTGACTTGTATGGATGGAATGGTAAGTTTACCAGTACTGACATAGTGTATCACCAGCAAGGAGAGTATGTCAACTTTAAAATGAAGTGTTGACAATGAGCAGGTTGCCTGTATGGTGTTTGTGATGAAGAGGAAGGATATTACTTGAGTCACATCAACACTGGAGGAGAAGAATGCATAGGTCACTGGTATGCTGTGAGGTTGTAGAATAGTAGGACTCCCACCGGATGAAGATGTAGTCACCATCTGAAGAGATGTTGCACAAACAGGGTTATACACTAGACCGACAAGGAAGGCATGTTGAGATGCAGGTACAGATGAAGAGTGATGAGTTTGTCAGTATGACAAACTAGTTGAGATATGGTCTGAGATGGTTAGAAAGAAGGAAAGGTTGAGCAGATGTAGTCAAAGTAAAATGTGGCTTGACTGAAGATGAATTTTGTTGAAGGTTGATGACAAGGTGCAGGTGCAAAAGTCTTCCCACCTTGTGGGAATGTGCATGCTTTGAATAGACATGTCTGATGACCAGTTAAGGATTTCCACCGATAGTTCAGCAAGAGCACACATGATGAGGTAACCAGTACAGTGAGTGATACTGACAGAGTTAGTAAATTGACAGAGAAAAGGAATCGCTACGGTGATTGGTCGGTGATCCTATCTGGACCGACATGATGACACATGTTGACAGTTGGTTGATGTGGATGCCACATGGAGTCAAGGTGGTAAGATCATATAGGTTGGTGAAGTGTTGTGTAAAGATAGGTATCTCTACAAGAGTACATTGAATATGTATCCCATGATTTGTGGATCGGATTAGAGGTGTGTGGCTCGAGGAATAATAAACAACATAGAAGAATCAGGAAGTTGTTGGTACCTGGATCAAAGAAAGAAGATCATATTATTAGAAGACCTTGAGAAGGAAATAACAGAGGTATTAATGGTGGTTTGACAGATGCAGGTCAAGATAAAGGGTCATGTTTTCTATATTTGAAAACGTGTTGTGGAAGGTGCAACAATGGTGGAGATGAACAACTGGCTATCTAGGAGATCAAATCGGACAGGATCTGATTGGATTTGGTTTTCCTTGAGGATGATGAGGAAACCCTAATCACCTAGATTTTAATAGGCTTTTGGCGGGAAAACCTAACTATAAGTATGTAGGCAAAAGACATGGTTAAGATGCTACTTAATAGAAGAGGATTGTGCCACTAGAAAGTGTTTTACTTCTGCAACTTAGAGAAAATCAGTCAAATGCACGACGCATATCTGAGAAAAGATTGAGTGTGAGAGAGAACCTAGTTGAAGTGTTCAATTGTTAGCAGTGAAGAACTAGGAGTGTCCATACCGGCAAAGCAAAAGACAAGTAAGCTGCCAAGAAGGGAGATAGAGAACCAGAAAAGTGTTGTATCGGTGAAGAGAAAAGAGTGAGGTAGAGACCCAACATAACAATAGAAGAGGATAAGAGTACCAATAGAGTTTACCGGTAGTAAAGTAGTAGTTGAGCGCAGCAGGAGAGTGAGTCACTGTAGCAGTGAAGATATCTCATTGGCAGAGTAACATACATGAGAAATTTTAAAAGATTCACTTGTAACAAGATAGTTAACTTTGTATTTGATATTTTCATTGTAAACACTGAGTTCTAGGTCAATGCAGGGGTTTGTATCTCCTTTAGGCTATAGCCTATAAACTTATTAAGGGTTGTAGCTCCTTGGGTTGGTTCCCTAAATCAGGGTTTGTAGCTCCTTGGTTTGGTGTCCTAAACATTGTAACATAAATTTGATTGTGAGGATGGATTGGAGCATTAGACTCCATCAATGTTTCTCACCGAGGTTTTTCCCTTCTTGGGTTTTCCTCATACATCCCGGTGTTATGAGATGCCCTTTGTGTGCATTTTTATTTGTGTTGGTCTCCCCACTAACTGGTAAGTCTACATTGTGTTAGATCCTTTAACTGGTATACACACATAGGTTGCTAAAGGGAAAATTTTGAGAACCACTGATTCACCCCCCTCTCAGTGGTAGATTGTGTCTAACATGTTGTGCTTTCATGTTATATTTTTCATTGGGTTGTGCCCCAGTTTAAGGTTTATGATTGAATTGATTAATGTAATTGTTAGTAAACTGGTTCATCCCCCCTCTTGGTTTACTATCGGTGTCAGTATATTCCAACAATTGGTATCAGAGCAAGGACCTCTCTGCAGAAGCTTAACTACTTAAGGAGATCTGATGGAAATTGCATCTAGCTCTACATTCAATCCTTATTGAAAGGAGAGTCCCATATTTGATGGTATAAATTACAAGATACGGAAGGAGCGAATGAAGATTCATCTTAGATGCCTTGGAGGTGAAGTTTGGGAGATAACAGAGAAAGGGTATATACCTCATGATCCTAATTTTGGAACACTGACACCTATTGATGAACAAAAGAGAACTGAAAGTTATGTAAGAGAAAAAGAAACATTGTTAAATGCCCCATCTGATGAAAAGCTATTGAATGCCATAGAATTGGAGAATGCTAAGCTGATCTAGAAAAATCTTGAAACTCTTTATGAAGGTGACCATTGATGTGTAGAGATAGGTATCTCTAGAAGAGTACATTGAATATGGATCCTGTGATTTGTGGATTGGATCAGAGGTGTGTGGCTCGAGGAAGAATGAACAACATAGAAGAATTGGGGAGTTGTTGGCACCTGGATAAAAGAAAGAAGATCAATTTATGTGAAGACCTCGAGAAGGAAATAACAGAGGTATTAATGGTGGTTTGACAGATGCAGGTCAAGATAAAGGGTCATCATTTCTATATTTGAAAACATGTTGTGGAAGGTGCGACAATGGTGGAGATGAATAGTTGGCTATCTAGGAGATCAGATTAGACAGGATTTTGTTGGATTTGGTTTTCCTCGAGGATGATGAGGAAACCTTAACTGCCTAGATTTTTAATAGGCTTTTGGCGGGAAAATGTGGCTATAAGTATGCAGAAAAAAGACATGGTTAAGATGCTACTGAATAGAAGAGGATTTTGTCACTACAAAGTGTTTTACTTCTGGAACAGAGAGGAAAATAAGTCAAATGCATGAATCATATCTAAGAAAAGACTAAGTGTGAGGGAGAACCTGATTGAAGTGTTCAATTGGTAGTAGCGAAGAACTAGGACTGTCCATATCGGCAGAGTAGAAGAGAAGTAAGCTATCGAGAAGGGAGATAGAGAACTAGAAAAGTGTTGTATCAGTGAGGAGAAAAGAGTGAGGTACAAACCCAACATAACAATAGAAGAGGAGAAAAGTACCGGTAGAGTTTACTGAAAGTAAAGAAGTAGTTGAGAGCAGCAGGAGAGTGAGTCACTGTAGCAGAGAAGATATCTCACCGACAGAGTAACGTACATGAGAAATGTTAAAAGATTCACTTGTAACAAGATAGTTAACTTCGTATTTGATGTTTTCATTGTGAACACTGAGTTGTAGCTTGGTGTAGGGGTTTGTATCTCCTTTAGGTTGTAGCCTATAAACTGATTAGGGGTTGTAGCTCCTTGGGTTGGTGCCATAAATTAGGGGTTTTATCTCCTTGGTTTGGTGTCCTAAACATTGTAACATAGATTTGATTGTGAGGATGGATTGGAGCATTAGAATCCATCAACATTTCTCACCGAGGTTTTTCCCATCTTAGGTTTTCCTCGTACATCCTAGTGTTATGAGATGCCCTTTCTATGCGTTTGTATTTGTGTTGGTCTCCCCACTAACCAGTAAGTCTGCATTATGTTAGATCCTTTAACTGGTATACACACATAGGTTGTTAAAGGGAAAATTTTCAGAACCACTGATTCACCCCCCTCTCAGTGGTGGATTGTGTCTAACATGTTGTGCTTTCATGTTATATTTTTGATTGTGTTGTGCCCTAGTTTAATGTTTATGATTGAATTGATTAATGTAATTGTTAGTAAACTGGTTCATCCCCCCTCTTGGTTTATTATCGGTATCTGTATATTCCAACAATTGGTATCAGAGCAAGGACCTCTCTGCAGAAGCTTAACTGGTTGAGGAGATCCGATGGAAACTTCATCTAGCTCTACATTCAATCCTTATTGAAAGGAGAGTCCCAGATTTGATGGTACAAATTACAAGATATGGAAGGAGCAAATGAAGATTCATCTTAGATGCCTTGGAAGCGAAGTTTGGGAGATAACAGAGAAAGGGTATATACCTCATGATCCTAATTTTGGAACACCGACACCTGTTGATGAACAAAAGAGAACTGAAAATTATGTAAGAGCAAAAGAAACATTGTTAAATGCCCCATTTGATGAAAAGCTATTGAATGTGATGGAATTGGAGGATGCTAAGTTGATCTGGACAAATCTTGAAACTCTTTATGAATTTGACCAAGTTGTGAAGATTGTAAAACTTGAAGGTTTTTGGGTAAGATATGAAACTTTAAAGATGGAAGAAGATGAGAAGATAAGTTCTTTTATGGATAGAGTCAATGGGATTGTCATGGGCATCAAATTTTGTGGTGGATCTGTTAGTGAGGATGAGATAGTTTCAAAATTTCTAAGAGTTCTTCCTCTAGCTTACAAGATGAAGGCTACTGCTATCAATGAACTCTAGACAATGCTAAGTACCCTTGTGACTAGAGATACACTACTTGGGAAATTCATTTCTTTTGAACTCAAAGAACTTGCAGATCAGACTGCTGCTAAAATTGAAACTGCATTTAGAGCATCTGCATCTCATAAACAAAAGATAGATTGGAAAGAGATGTATGCTAAGGATATGGAGAAAAATGAGAAATAAGAAAGAGAGCTTAAAGAGCTAGAAGCCCTGATTGCTAGAAGAATTCATAAAGGACCAGGTGGAAGTAAGTTTGAAGGAAAAGTCCCTTTTAATTTTTTTTCATGCAATAAGATTGGTCATTTTGCATCTAGATGTCTTGAGAAAGCTTCTAGGAATCATGAAAGATTTATGAAGAATTATAAGCCTAATCCTGAATATCAGAGTAGACCTAGATTCAGAAGGAATAAAGATAAATCATGTTACTATGCTAGTGATGGTGATGATATTTCCAATGATGATGATGATGAACCTGTGAGTGGATTTGGTAATGGTGCTTCATCTGGCAAAGATTGGGTTTTTATTTCTATCAAGGATGATTCTTCAAAATCTGTCATTAAATTGACACATACTGAGGAAAAGTCCTTGGCTGCTAAAATTGAAGCAAGTAAGGATGAAAATTGGTTAAAAGCAATGGATCAGATCTTTTGGGTGGGCATTCTTGGTTTCCTTGTGTTATGCACTGTAGTGCTTGGATTTATGGCTTTGTGTGCATTATTTCTTGGGAAGAAGTCAATTTCATGGCTTAGTAAGAAACAATCATGCACTTCATTGTCTATAGCTGAAGTAGAATATGTTGCAACCTCTACAAACTATACTTAGATTTTATGGATGAAATAGATGTTAAAGGATATAAGGGTAAGTTATGATGAGCCTATTGTTGTTCATTGTGATAATACTTCTGCTATTTATATTTCAAAGAATCTGGTATTTCATTACAAATCAAAACACATTTCTATAAGGTATAATTTCTTGAAGGAAAAGGTTGAAGCAAAGGAAGTTAGATTTGGTTATGTGCCTACTAAGGAATAGATTGCACATATTCTAACGAAGCCATTTCATAAAGACACTTTTGAATATCTCAGAGATTAGTTGGAGGTTACCAACCCTTCGTAAGAGACTTAGTGATGAAAAGATGCATCAATCCAGTGAGCTTATCAAAGATACTTGTCTGATTCAGATTTATGAAGATGGTGCTACTACTCAGGAGGAGTAGTCAGTTGTTTTATTCAATACTCTTGGTTTAGTATCCATCCTTTGTCATTAATGTCAAAGTGAGAGAAGGTATTCATGTGAAAAGTGCTAGGTCTTTTGATGGTTTTGGATTTTGTTGGCATTCCTTGGTACTTGGATGTTTTTCACATTCAGTGTTGCCATCAATGCCAAAGGGGGAGATTGTTGGCAATATGCTGGATTTGGTTAAGTATTATCATTAATGTCAATATTGTATCCTAGTTGGATCTATCTTAGTTAGCCTTGGTGATCATTTTGGTTCTGGCTATGATTCTGATCTATTACGATCTTGTTCTTGGCTTTAACGACTAGCTTTTTCCTTTACCGAATTTTAGTGTTCTCGGTTAGCTTTACTGGTATGTTGTGTTGGTGATTTGGTTAGTGGATTTTGGGTTTGGCTTATGGAATCAGTTTCTTTCATGTTGTTGGCACTTCTTGATCATACCTGAGGATTTGGTGGCTTTTCTTTGGATGGTGTGCTTTTATGGTGGTCGTATTTGGATTCGATTATATTTTCGCTGAGGGTTTCTACCGACAAGTGAAGCATGTTGGATTTTGGTCTTAACAGAATCTTTGATCGATATAATTGTTTGGTTAGTTGATTTAGGTCCATTCTATGTAATGTAAATCATAATATTGGTTCAATGGTGTTATATGATGTAATTTTGTAATTATGGATTTATGGGTTTAGGGTTTAGCTGACCTTGTCAATAAGATTGATGATCTATATTTATAGGTGACTTGTTCATGTAATTTAGATATAAATGGGATATTAATATTTAGTTAAGTCTTCATTATCAGAGAAGGATTAAGGGTGAATAAATTCATATCATTCAAGTGGAGGTTGGAAAGGTTTTGTATTGCAGAGAAGACATCAGTGCTTAACCAAAATTGTATCAGGCATTAGTAGATACTACTTTAAAAGTTCATTATATTTTGGATTATAGTCCGATGATTTTGTAAGTCAATGAGACTTCCCTTTGTGATGAGGAGTGCGCTCTAGGTTGTTGGCCTTTCTGCATTTACAAACCTTATAGTAATTATCCATAATACTACTGGAGAGTACTCATTTGATTGTGGTAGGGTTTCCCACAATGGTTTTTCCCTTTCTGGGTTTTCCACGTCAAATATTGGTGTTATGTGTGTTGTGCTATCATGTTATATTTTTCATTGGGTTGTGCTCTAGTTTAAGGTTTATGATTGAATTGATTGATGTTATTGTTAGTAAAATGATTCACCCCCCCTCTCAGTTTACTATCAGTATTAGTACATTCCAACAATTTCTTCAAACAAGGCACCACTATTCGATGGTTCCAAGTATGAATTTTGGAGTGTAAGGATAGAAACTTATCTAATAGTAATAAGGTTTAATGTTTGGAAGTTATTGTGGATGGTTATGTGATTCTAGAAAATCCTCCATGAGATTAGGCAACAAAGAGAGCATGTGAGACTAATGTAAAAGAAAGGAATGCTATTTTATGTGGAGTATCTAACTCCAAATTTGTTAAAAAAATGCATTGCAATATTGTAAAGGAGATTTGGGAAAATCTTTAGAATATTTATGAAGGTGATGGTAACTTAAAAAAAGTAAAGTGCTAGATTTATCAAGGACCATTTGAAATTTAAACTTAAGGAGGAAGAAAATATCAATTGCCACATACATACTCTATGTTGATGAAGTTGTCAATACCATCAAGTGACTTAGTGAGAAAATGAATTAATCAGTGATTGTCAAAAAGGTACTCATATCCCTTCCCTATAAGTTTTATTCAAAATTGTCCACAATTGAAAAAGCCCATGGATGAGTTATATGGGATTCTAACTGCATATGAGATTGTGAAACAATAAGGCTAATACTCTAATAATTATTTTATGGTTTAGAGGAAATTTATTGAGTGCAAAGGAGGTAGTTAGAAGCTACAAATCGAACCAACAATACCAACTAATAGTTATAGAAACAGCAATCACTTTATACAATGTAATATGCCAAAATTTCTTGTTATTACATTCTTCCAATAAATGTAGCATCCAAACCTCAAATTTCACTTAGCCAAGATACCCCCTCTTGAGGCTTACATCACAAAGCTTGTTGATTACAAATTTTTTCTTTTCTTTTTGAAGATCTTAATTTTGAAGAACAAATCCTCAGTCAAGAAAACCTCCATCAAGCCTCCTCATGACCCAAAAGGTTGACCTTCATAATGTTGCAGGTTTTTTATTTTTCCTTATGTTAGGGGGTATTTATCTTTCCTACACATATTATTTAAGATTTCTTAGGTTATTAGGAGTGGTTAATATGAGGATGTTAAGGAATATAGATCAGTGATAGAGAAAACAATAGTCTTTTCTTTCAATGTATGTCTGCTATATATATTTGATTCTGTCAAATAACAACTAATTTTATTATTGACTATTTGTTGTATAATGTAATTGTCACTGTTATTGATTATGTTTTTAGCAAGCATCGATATCATTGGGCATATGTATATCGGTGAAGGGTTAAGTCTACATAGAGGCATGACCCCTATGTGGCTTTATGCCACATAGGGTCATGACCCTACGTAACCATAGCGCTTCACTATATATTGTCAACCATTATTAGTTATGTACTGAAATACTTATCGTGCTTAACAATAACAATTCGGTAGTAGTAATATTGAATATGTTTTGAAAGTCATCAGATACAATGATAATATGCTAATGTTACTTTTAGTATATATATATGTGTGTGTGTGTGTGTGTGTGTGTGTGTGTGTGTGTGTGTGTGTGTGTGTGTGTGTGTGTGTGTGTGTGTGTGTGTGTGTGTGTGTGTGTGTGTGTGTGTGTGTGTGTGTATTTATATTCAAACACACACACACACACACATATATGTATGTATCATATTACTCATAATATATTGCTTGCTTCAATCTGAATGAGGCTACATCCTTAACACTCCCTCTTAGAAAAAGAGGATTGATTTTCATAATTATGTTTAAGGAACAACATTCTAGATATATATTCATTTGGCATGAGCATATACATTCACTCAATTATGCTTACCAGTGAAATACTTCATATCTCAGGGAGATATGGATTATATGATATCCAACACTTTGGGACAACAACTACATGAAGTCTATCAGATAGCAACCTTGATCCTAGTGACAACTGTAAAATTGTCATTATCACAGGTGCCATAATTTTAGTATCATGACATTCAACACATTTCGAGACAATAAATTAATGTAGTCAATCATGATATGATTTTTATCATAATTTCCAACACATTTCGAACAACACTTAATGACAACAAACAAATAACTCAACATAAAAAATTTAGTATCAAGATTTCTGGCACATTCTGAGATAACAACTTAATATAGTCAATCTTAATAACAGATCAGGCTATTGTTGAGGTCGTCACCTTACAATAGCGATCTTACACATACATCACATGAAAGATCATCACCTTTCATGACATAACACACAAATGAAATATTGCATCCAAAATATTCATGAATATATCAAATTACATATGACTGAGATTCAATATCAAAAATTTCAATTATAATTTAGTCATACCAAGTTTACCTCTAAAGTACTCCACTTTCAACTTTGCAAGAGGTTTGGTGAATATGTCGGCACTTTGCTCTTCAGTTCTGATGTAGGTCAATTTGATAAGATCTTTGTCTACCATATCTCTTATGTAATGGTAAGGGATTTCTATATGCCTGGATTGATAATGAAAAACTGGATTTACAGAAAGTTTGATGCAACTTTGATTATCACAATGAATCACAGTGGGGTTTAGGGACTTCCCAACTAGTCCAACTAGCAATTTCCTTAACCACACTACTTCACGAGCTCCCATGGAGGCATCCATATATTCGGCTTCAGTGGAACTCTGAGAAACTAATGACTATTTTCTACTAAACCAGGATATCATAGCCGATCCAAGACTAAAACAACACCCCGTTGTACTTTTACAATCAATGGAATTGCCTACCCAGTCGGAATCAGAATACCCTTGGAGTTGTATCTCAACATTTTCATAATTCAGGCCAAGTCCAATAGTACCATGCAAGTATCTCAGAATATGCTTAGCAACCATATGGGAATCTTCTTGGGTTCACACAAGAAATAACTTAACACATTAGTAGCGTAACAAATATCAGGGTGAGTGTTTACCAGGTATACAAGAGATCCAATAATTTGTCTATAGTATGTAGGATCTGTAGGTTCTGAATCTACTACTTCACTTTTGAGCTTATGAAGATTTTTTTCCATTGGAGTGGATAGAGGCTTACAATCCATTATACAAAATTTAGCCAAGATATCAGTGGTTTATTTTCCTTGATTTAGGAAAATATAATTCTCTTTTTGCCATACTTCTAGACCCAGAAAATAGTGCAGAAGGCCTAGATCCTTCATATAAAATTCAGTCATAAGATCTTGTTTGCATTTTGCAATAAGATGATCTTCTCCTATTATCAACAAGTCATCAACATAGAGAACAAGTATTAACATGTCACCATCCGATATTTTGAATTATATGTTAGGATCTGCTTTATTTTTGGAATATCCTATCTTAGAGAGATAACTATCTATCCTTTCATACCATGCCTTGGGAGCTTGCTTAAGGTCGTAGAGAGATTTTT
The DNA here is from genome assembly GCF_030272615.1 of Cryptomeria japonica. Classification (NCBI taxonomy): domain Eukaryota; kingdom Viridiplantae; phylum Streptophyta; class Pinopsida; order Cupressales; family Cupressaceae; genus Cryptomeria; species Cryptomeria japonica. The sequence continues at coordinate 727,683,443 of NC_081411.1, read as the reverse complement.
TTAGTTTACACACATAGAGGTATCTATCATGTGTAGCAAAGCCTTCAGGCTGTTCTATATATACTTCTTCCTCAATAACACTATTCAAAAATGGGATCTTTACATCTATTTGATGTATCTTCCACCCTTTAGATGTTGCAATGGTAATAATGGTTCTTACAAAAGTATATCGGGCAGCTGGAGCAATTGTCTCTTCATAATCAATTCTAGCCTTTTGAGAAAAGCCCTTGGCAATGAATCTGGCTTTGTGTTTTTCAATACTACCATCTAGTGTATATTTGATTTAGAATAAAGAGATAATTGATTTGTCTTTTGGTCTAGGTACAATATCCCATACATCATTTTTTAAGATACATTGGTATTGCTCAATCATTGCATCTTTCCAAGCTTGACATGTTAAAGTCTCTTCAACATTTGATGGTTCAGATTTTGTAAGCTCGGTCATGAGTGCAACATAGAATGATTGACTTCTTGTTTTCTTATTCTCTCTGAAGATTTCATCAGGTTCCACATTATTTTCTTCAATCATCTTTCTTTCCCATAGTGGTCTTTTCTTGTTGTTAGGATCTTTTAACATTCTCAAAATTAGATGATTGAAGTTCATGATCTTCTATGCTATTCTCCCTGTGATTCTCAATTATAAGATTTTCATCTGGTTCTGTGGTTTGATCATCTTCTGCACTTAGAGAGAGTTTATAAGCAACATCTTCTTCAAATTTGACATCTCTACTGATTTCAATAGATCTTCGTCCTGGAATATAGACTCTGTATTCTTTAGTGATTTCACTACAGCCAACAAATATGCCTTTCTTCCCGGAGGGTTCTAGTTTGGTCCTCTTTTCTTTAGGAATGTGAATATACATGTGACAACCAAAGATTCTTAGATGGCTTAAATCTGGTTTATTCCATGTAAAGGCTTCTTTAGGTGTTATATTCTCTAAGATTGAATGTGGGCATTTGTTTTGAATGTACACAGTTGTATTTTGGGGTTCAACCTAGATTGAGATATGTAGTTTTTTATCATGCATCATGGATTTAGCGGCTTTGATGATGGTTCTATTTTTCCTTTCCATGACTCCATTCTTTTGAGGATTATAAGGTACTGTACACTCCCTCTTAATCCCAACTGAAATGCATAATTCTTTAAAATTTTCAGAGATATATTCACCCCCATTATCTGATCTTAGAGTCTTTATTTTCTTCCCAGTTTGATTTTCCACTAAGGCTTTAAATTATTTGAATTTCAATAAAACTTGATTTGTTTCTTTGAGTTTTATGAAATAGATCCAAGTTTTCCTAAAGTAGTCATCAACAAATATCACGTAATACAAATATCCCCCTAGTGATGGTAATGACATTGGACCACACAAATCAATGTGGACAAGTTCTAGTACAACTTTTGATTTATGTTCACTTGAAGGAAATGACCCTTTTGAGTTCTTCCCTAGAGCACGTCCTTTACAAGTTCCAACATGATCAGATTTTAGATTAGGTAATCCTGTGGTGATCTTTCCTATAGAGGGTAGGGGACTAAATCAAAGATGTCTTAATCTTCTATGTCAAATTTCATTAGAATTTGATACTTCATGATTTAGTGCTTGTTTTTGAGTATTACATAGTTTATATAAACTAACATCTCTAGATCCTATAGGAATAGCATTCGTTATGTTAGAATTTTTAGGTCAGAGCAGAACTTTATCTTCATGGAAGGTGGCACGATATCCTTGATCAGCTAGTCCTGAAATGGAGACCAAATTCCTTTTGATACCCGGTACAAAAAGAACATCTTTCAATTGTAATGTAGCTCCTGTTCTTAATTAAATTGAGTAAGTCCCAATTCCTTTCAATGGATAGGTAGAATTGTCTCCTATTGTAACTTCTTCAGTTGAGTTCCCTTCAAAGGTTTTGAATTGATCTCTAAATCTAGTTATGTGTTGTGATGCTCTGCTGTCGATTATCCACATATGTTTGTTTTAATTTAGTTCGCTTGATAAGGCTAAGAAGAATAGAGGATTCTCTACTTAATTGACTTCAACTATGGTTGCTTGGGCTTTCTTTCTTTCTAGGAAGAACCTATGAGTGTGTCCAAATTTATCACACCTATAGCATTGAATCTTGGAGAAGTCTCTGTTTTTGTGATTATTTCCTCTCTTCCATTTGAACTTCTTTTTCTTCCCTTTTTTGCTTGTGTTAGCATATAGTGCTTGAATTTCTCCCTCTTTGTTTGGACCCATCCCTCTTGTAATTAGTCAAGATTCTTCTTCAATGCAATCGTTCTTGAGTTGATTGAATTTTGGTAGTGTCAATCGAGCACTAATTCCTTGAATAAAGGATTCCCAACTGGATGGTAATCCCTTATGTGCTATTAGAGATAGCTCCATATCATCTACATTATTTCCAATAGTTGACAATTGGTCTTTCAACTCTAAAATCCTCATGAAATAGGATGTGATTGTTTCTCCTTTGTTCATGTTGATATGCATTAATTGTTGTTTTAAAGTGAGCAATTTGCTTGCATTATTTATTTCATATGTATTTTGGATGGTCTTGAACATATCATAAGTTGTAGTTTGTTTTGATATGTTAATGCGATCTTTAACAACATCAATTATTATTTTCTTATCCTTGTTGTTGTGTCTTTTTCAAGTTGTTTTCTCTGGTTTGTCTTTGGGCATCTTTGTGTCTTCTTCTATGTATGCATCTGGTTAAAGTTCTTGAAGAATTGCTATTATTCAAATTTTCCATGAGACAAAGTTGGATGCGCCTTGGAGTCTATCCTCCACTCTAACACTGTTCACCATGATTGTTCTTCCTTTGACTCTGAATGCAAGTCTAGATTTTAATTACAAAATATCACTATCCTTTATTTATTTCTCTACCAACTTGGCTTTGATACCATGTTAAGGAATATAGATCAGTGATAGAGAAAACAATAGTCTTTTCTTTCAATGTATATCTAGTATATGTTTGATTCTGTCAAATAATAACTAATTTTATTATCGACTACTTGATGTATAATGTAATTGCCACTCTTATTGATTATGTTTGTAGCAAGCATTGATATCATTGGGCATATGTATATCGGTGAAGGGTTATGTCTACGTAGAGGCATGACCCCTACATGGATTTATGCCACATAGGGTCATGACCCTATATAACCATAGTGCTTCACTATATATTGTCAACCATTATTAATTATGCACCGAATTACTTATCGTGCTCGATACTATCATGCTTAACAATAACAATTCGGTAGTAGTAATATTGAATATAATTTGAAAGTCATCAGATACAATGATAATATGTTAATGTTACTTTCATTAAATTTATATATATATATGTGTGTGTGTGTGTGTGTGTGTGTGTGTGTTTCTATTCAAACACATATATATATGTATCATTTTACTCATAATATATTGCTTGCTTCAATCCGAATGAGGCTACATCCTTAACAGAGGACACGTGGTAAACTAATTTGTCTACATGTGTAACTCACTACCTACATGGGTAGTTGAGTTACACACCCTCTATTGGCTTGTTGTGTCACCTCTCATAACCACTATTTTGTCATTTCCTAATAGGTTATGGGGTACATTGGGTTTCTCACCCTCTTTTGGCCTTATGTGCTTAACTCATTTCTTGTCTTCATGTAAGAAGGTTATGCCATTTGTTTTGGAATTTACCAAGAAGGTAGAACCTCCCACCTTTTATGGGGAATAGGATTTAATGCACCCCTTGGATGTATATGCTATTTTTTTCTATATAATAAGCACTATACTCTCACCTTCACTAGTTTAGTGATAGCATAGTGAGAGTCTTCTCCAAATTCTCTTTTGTCTCTACTTTTTATCTCATATTAGATTTATCTTCATTCAGCTATTTTGATCTTAGATCATTCATTGATTGGAGTTGCATGTGATCTACAAATGACATTAGATCCTGGCTCAATTCTCGCTTCTTGCAGAATCTAACATGGTATCAAAGTTGTGTTGTGTGGTATAGATCAATGCTTTTCTTATTTATTTGAGAGATTTGCGACAATTAGATAGGTAATATTTCCCTTAAAAACCAAGTATAATCTTCTGCTATATTCTCATGTGACCTGGAGAATTAGAATAGTATAAAGGAAAATAAGCTTCTAGTTAAATCTAGTTTTATATATATGTGCTCTTGTGAGATCTGGGTGATTGTAGTTTTTTGGTAATATCAGAAGCTTATTCAACATTTCTATAGTTTATAGAAGGCTTGAGAAAGTCAAAAGTGACTTCTATTTCACCAAAATCCAAGTTTGGAGGACATAGTAAAAAAATGAAAGTGAAATTTTTTACTAGAGCAGTTTTCATTTTGGCTTTAGGATTCCAAATTTTGCTCATTTGTAGAAAACAATATTTTTGGGTTTTCTTTATAGCATTGAAAAACTTCTAGGTTTTTGGTATTGTTCCTAGAAAATTAGTACTTATTGCAAAAATCGAGTTTGAATAGGGTGTGAGCAATTTTTCTAGTAGGCAAATTCAGCTATTTGCCTCAGGTGTCGGATTTTTGCAAACAAGTACTTGAAGGAAAGCTAGAAAGGAGAAATTTTTTACCTTCTTCCATCAGATATTGCAGGTTATATCAAATGCAATTTTTTCCTTCAACAGGTCATATCTTTCACCTCACAACTCTATTTTTTTTAAAACAAATAGTTTTTGGAAAGGTATTGAAGAATATTACATAGATATAAGGCTAATTTTTTCAGATCTTGTATCAAATTTATTTATATTAAAACTTTCTATTTTTTGGCCTTTGGAGCCTTAAAAGCATTGTAATCTGATAAAGGCCTTGTAAATGCACTAATTATAAAGTGTCAATATTGTAATATTTACGCGGGGGAGGGGGGGGGGGGGTTTGAGACTAGTGGAAAGTGGGGGATGTCTCGTGTGTCTTATTTCTTACACTTTTCTTGGTTCATTGAAATATTTTTTTCTTCTATCATGGATGCATATATAGTTCCTCTTTTAACACCATATAATTATTTTGAATGAAAATATGAGATGATAACAAATCTGAAAAGACATGGATATCATCGTGTTACTATGGGACTTAAAACTAAACCTCAGGATACTGCAAAAAATATTAAATGGTTTAATAAATGTGATGAATATTTTTGTACTCTATGTATGGGAGTCTCTCTTGACCCTCTTTTTCACATTGAATATGCCACTTTACCAAATGAAGTGTGGACCACTTTGGAAAATATCTTTTGTAAGCAAGATGAGCTAAGAGGTCATTAGTTGGATAATGAACTCATAGGGTTGAATCCAACAAATTTTGACACTATACAAGACTTCTTCATAGAACTCAATTCTATAAGATTGCAATTGGAACAATGTGGAATTAAGAAATATGATAAGAAACTGATCTTAATTATTCTTTCTATGATTGGTCCTAACTATTTAGTATTTGTTTCAACATTTTATGCTACAAAATGTGCCCTAGGTGCCACATTCAAAATGCCCTCTAGATGATTTTGTTGCAGGACTCACTAGGGAGGACAAATTGGTTCAAATGGGTACAATTAAACCCTCTAAGTCACATGCCTTAGTTTAAAATCAAGGCACAAAATAATAGAAAGGCTCAAGTAAGTAAGATAATAAACAAAAGAACCAAGGAGAGAAGAAGAAAGATAAAAAGATATGCTACTTCAAAATTAGATAATCAAAACTCTTCATCAAAAGGTGAACAACCTAAGAAGGAGAAGGTCAAGTTTTCTTATTGTAAGAAGACTGGTCATGATGAAAATAAGTGTTTAAAGAAAAAAATTGATCACCTTTCACATCTTGAAAATAATAATATCAAGGTGTGTGATTCAGTCAAACAAAGTTCATTAGAACCTGATCTTCAAAAGACACATATAATGGCAAGGGGAAAGGAAAGGGTAAGGCCCTAGTTGTTGTTGCTTCACAACCCAATACTTGGATAATTGACTCAAGTGATTCATACCACATGGCTTCTTCAGAAGGTGATTTCACCTCTTTAGAGCCATGTTTTATGCCTACCATACTAATGTATGATAATGCTCATGTTGAAGGGCATGGGAGACGGTTTGTTGATGTAGACAAAGAAAAATTTGAGGATGTCCTTTGTGTTCCATATTTATCAAATAATCTCCTATTTTTTTATCAAATCACTCACACTAGTTCTATCAAGTGAGTTGAGTTCACACCAAATATAGTGGTAATTATCAAAATGCATAATGGGTCTACTGTTACTGTGAGAAAAGAAAATCATCATTCTAGATTATATCAGTTTTCTCAATTTGTTCCTGAATCTCCTTTGATAGTGTTACTCACTCATGAAAATGAGGTGAGTTGTTTGTGGAATCAATGGTTTCGCCACTTGAACTACCATTACTTGCAACAACTCAGTCAACAAGACATGGTTTCATGGTTGCCTTCTATTCAATTTTCTGATCGGGTTTGCTAGGGATGCATTCTTGGTAAGAATCCTTAGGAGAAGCATGATAAAGGAAAAACATAGATAGTTGCATAGCTATTGGAGTTGGTACATAATGACTTGGCAAGACCATTCCCACAAACATCTTTTAGCAGGGCTAGATATGCCTTGACATTTATTGATGACTTTTCCAGATATACATGGGTTTACTTTCTGAAACAAAAGTATGAAGTTTTTCAGAATTTTCTATATTTCAAAGATTTTGTAGAGAAACTATCTAACAAGTTCATCAAGATTCTGCATACAGATAATGGGTGTGAATATGTTAATAATTAGTTTGAATATTTTTGTGTTTCAGAAGGAATCAATATACAACACACAGTTCAATGCAGTCCTCAGTAGAATGTTGTCGTTGAACACAAGAATAGATCTTTAAAGGAGATGGCCAATTGTATGATTCACTCCAAGTCTTTGGCACCTCATTATTGGGTAGAGGCCATTAATTGTGTGTGTTACATCCAAAATTGAGTTCATCACAAAGCTTTAAAGCAGGTAACTCCTTTTCAAGCTTGGACTAGTTAGAAGCCTACCTTTAATCACTTTAGAGTGTTTAGATCTCTTGCATGGGCCCACATTCCAGTAGAGAAATGCAAGTCTATGGATCTGCATAGTAGGCCTTGTATATTTGTTGGATAACCAGATGATACAAAAGGGTATAGGCTTCTCCATCCCACTTCTCATGAGTTTTTCATTGAGAGGAGTGTTCATTTTGAGGAGAGTTCTTCTAGTTCTTCCCATACCACTTCTCCATTCACTATCACATTGGACACATTTCATCATAATGATAGTTCTTCATAGGATATTGATCCTCCTAATCTTGATGAGGATTACTCTTCATCCACTTCAACTAGCAATAGTGATAATGAGGATTCACGTTCCTCTCATATTCATCATTTAGAGGTTGATGATTCTCCTCCAGACTCTCTAGCCTCAATGCCTCTTTGGGATTGACAAACATTCGAGTTAGTAGGAGATTGGCTTGGTGATCCATCAGATACTAGAAGAACAAGGTCACAATTTCAGAAAGCTCCACATCCCTTCATTGCTTCAACTTCTGATCCATAGTCTTTTCAAGAAGCTTTAGGTGTTCTCAAGTGGGATGCTACAATGGAAGAAGAGTTTAATCTCTTGGAAAGGAATCACACATGGGATTTAGTTCCTCTTCCTAAGGGAAGGAAACTTGTTCAATACAAGTGGATCTATTGAACAAAAATCTCTAGCAAATCGGTCAGTTGATAAGTATAAGGCTTCCTTGGTAGCAAAAGGATTTTCCCAAGTTCTAGGGATTAATTACTCTTGAGACTTTTTCTCTAGTTGCTAAAATGAATTCCATTTGAGTTTTCCTTGCTATAGTTGTAGCCCATCATTGGGAAGTTCATTGGATGGATGTGAATATTTAATTTCTTCATGGTGACCTCCAGGAGGAAATTTACAAGGAGAAGCCATAGGGGTTTGTTCAATATCCTTCGCTTGTGTGTTGACTTTGAAAGTCACTTTATTGTCTCAAATAGGCTCCACGATCTTGGTATGCCAAGATGGACTCATTCCAAAATAAATGAATGAATGAATGAACCATATTTTTTTTACTTTTAGAAGTTTATTAGATGGATTTGAATGGTGTATATCTTCATGGTGACCTTCAAAAGTAAATTTACATGGACCAACCGTAGGGGTTTATTCAAGATCCTTCACTTGTGTGTTGACTTTGAAAGTCTCTTTATTGCCTGAAACAAGCTCCTTGATCTTGGTATGTCAAGATGCACTCATTCCTTCTAATAGTTGGTTTCACTTGGTATCATTCTAATTTGAATGTATGCATTATGTAATATGATGATACTCTCACATTTCTAGTTCTCTATGTTGATGAATTTTTGATCATGGGGAGTCTCTCATCCACCATCAAAGTAGTAAAAAATGCTCCCCTTGATATATTTCTAATGTCAAACTTGGGTCTTCTACATTACTTCTTGGGGATTGAGATCACTCAATCATCTTTAGGTATCTTCCTTAGACAAACCAAGTATGCACTTGATATGCCCTCCAGATTTCACATGGCTGATAGTAAGCCTACATCGACTCCATTTTTATTTGGGGTATAACTTGAGACTAAGTTATCTTCACCCTTGGTTGATGACACTTTATACTGACAACTTCTTGGGAGTCTCATCTACTTTACTCATATGAGACCTGACATTTCATATGTTGTGGGCATGGTCTCTAGATTCATGTACGAGCCACATGAGTTGCACTGGAAAGACGATAAGCGGATCCTCCACTATATTCAGGGTACTCACAATTATGGAATTCAGTATGCAACAGGCATATACATTGACTTGGTAGGATATACAAATTCATATTGGGTAGGTGATTCTCAATATTGTAGTTCTACTTCAAGGTATTGTTTCTCACTTGGTTTCGGTCCAGTTTGTTGGTCGATCAAGAAGTAGTCTACAATTTCTTTTTTATCGATAGAGGCTAAGTATCAAGGGATAGTTAATGCCACCAATGAGGCTATTTAGCTTCAGAATATTCTCACTGAGTTTGGTATTATAGTCAGAAAGCCTACAATCATCTTTTGTGATAATCAAAGTGTTATATAAATCTCAAGAAATCTTCATCATCACTAGAGGAAGAAATACATTGAGATACATATGCACTACATAAAGGAGCCAATTCAGAAAGGCATCATTGAAAGTGAGTTCCTTCATTTGTGATCTTTTCTTGAGATGTGATAGGTGTCTACATTAGGAGGGGCTTCTTAGTCCTTCATTCTTTCTCTCTCTATTTAGAAGGGTCCATTTCTCTTATGGGGGGCTTCTATTATTTAATGTTTCTTAGGTTATTAGGAGTGGTTAAAATAAGCACACATGGAAAAATACTTCAACTACATGTGTAAATCTCCATCTCACATCGGTAGTTGAGTTATACATCCTCTTTCAGCTTGTTGTTCCACCTATCATAACCACTATTTTGTCATTTTCTAAGTGGGTTATGGGGTAGTTTGGTTTCTCACCCTCTTTTGGCCTTATGCGCCAAGTTTCTCAGCTCATTTCCTGTCTTCATATAAGGGGGTTATTCCACATGTTTTAGCATTTACCAAGAAGGTAAAACCTCCCACGTTTTATAGGTAGTAGAAGTTATTGATCCCCTTGGATGTATATATTATTATTTATTTATATAATAAGCACTATATTCTCACCTTCACTAGTTCGGTGATAGCTCAGTGAGGGTCTTCTCCAAATTTTCTTATATCTCTACTTTTTCTCTCATATCAGATTTATCTCCATTCAACTATTTTTATATTCGATCAGTTGTTGGTTGGAGTTAAATGTGATCTATGAACAACATCAGATCCTAGCTTCATTCTCGCTTTTCATAGAATCTAACACATAAAAATGTATCTCTAAGTTAAATTTTGAAGTTGTCACTCTCAAACTATCATATCATAGACATCAAATTATTCTCAATAATAATCCACATTGATCTCCACACACATAGGGCTCCATCATGTCGCATCTGACCCTCGTAAGGGTGATAATTCTCTATCACAATCTCTTGAACTCTCTAGGAAATGATTCATATTGAGATCTACACCAAACCCCTTATTTGGCTCTCAAAATCAAATTCCAGAATACCTGTATTCCTCAAAAATTATTAATATCAAAAAAGTAAAACTAAAGAAAAGTAAGAAAATAAAGCCAAAAAATCTCTTCATTTAAGGAACCATCTCAAAGTGAGAAGCAAAATTAAGATTATGAAAATTACTCAATCCTTCATTACCTCCAGCATCCAGAATGATCTTGTTACACTTTATCCATTTGATGACTCATGTGAATCTTTGAAGACATTGTCATGTGTTTCCATTAGAAAAAGAGGTCATATTTGAAGAAGCTGGTTTTTGAATATATGTCAAATTATCCCATAGCTATTAGAGTATCCTACTCAACCCTGTGTTCCAAATTTCTCTAAAAAATATTTATTTGCACATTTCTTATACATTGTCTTGACCAAAGTGCCTTAAAAAAACATTGGAAAGATCACCACACCTTCTCTTTAGTTATGTGTAGTTTTAGACTCATTTTGAGTCTAGTAGATGACTCAAAATTGTGACCAAAATTATTTTCAACTTGATTAATCTTATCCATATATTAGTAGAAGATGAAGAACAACTGGCACATCTTGCCACCACACAAAAAAGTTGAGGAACAAGCAATTGTTTTTCATCATCCTTGCCTCTTTATCCTTCAACTTGATAAATTCTTTCTAGGTCATTTCATTTGTAGATAACTCCCAAACTTCGATACTCCTAATTAAATTTCTCTTAACAACATGTCCTACCTTGAAAATCCTTCCTAAACACTCCACTAGGATGGGAATAATGAGTTTTCTAAGCATGGGGACCTATAGTTTAGTCTACACACCTTCCTATAAATTGAAATAAAATGTACCATAGAGGTTATAACTTAATAAATATAAATTGTACATATTACTTGTTGCAAAACACAATCTAGAGTTAGTGTTAGGAGGAATGGGCACAATGTGGGTCCAGATACTAGTCTATATTCAAAAACTTCATAGCTCAAAACCTTGATAGTGTTTCTATCAGGTAGCACATCATCTCCTACAACTATTACCTTAAATCCTTTCTCTATTTGGTCTAATAATACTTGGATAGTCACAAAGGGAAAAATAATATTTTTTATTATTGGGGGGAGCCACCATCCAATGCTTTGTTATTGGATTGAAAACTAGAATGCAGAAGGAGCCATCTATCTTCACCCTACTACATATAAATCCACCTGCGAAAGTGATTCCCTTGACTTGACAGGGAAGGAATATGAGTGAGATTAGGTAACATGTATTGAAATTGTATATAGTGATTTTATCAGGTGCATCATTGGGTTATAACTCTCCCTATAGCTAAATTAGCAATCACATATTACAAGACCAATCACCATTTCCTTCTATGATGACTTGTTGGAGCAACTATGAAGAAATAAATGTTTTCTTCAATTGATCCTGTTGCAATGTACAAGTCAAAGGCTCACATGAGATAATGATGATGAATATTTTCATCCACATTCCATTATGAAATTTTATGTAGGCATTGATATCTCCGTGGAAACATTAGAACACCAGAAGATTTACCTCATTGATCACAAAATGAAGAAAACACTTGAGCACATAAATGCATAAGGATCAGTTTCATGAATCTTTGATACAAAATGTGAAAAATTTAGTTGAATACTTAGATAATTACATTATTTTTTAGAGGAAGTATATACAATGCAAAGGAAGTAGTTGGAAGATACAAAACCAGCTGGAAATACCATCTGATGATTATAAGAACTACAAGCAGTTTATACAATGCAATATGACAATAGAGATGAGGATTGCGAATGATGAAAATTCATAAAAGAAGGATGATTTAATGCATTAGAAGAGAATGAAGATTTATATTACAGTTAAGATTTGATTATGGATGAAATATTAAATAACTAAATTTAGTGAGGAGGTTAAAAGGAGGCTCCAACAAGTTTAAAGGTAAGTTATTATTCAAATATTTCAATAGTTGTTAAGTTTGTCACATTTCTTCAAATTGTTCCTCTAGTATTTATAGTGATAAGATGTCACAACATAAGATGAAGAATAGTTGCTATGTGTCATGCCCAAACTTTTGGGCACGAATGGAATAAATTTTTTTTTTTGTATACTCAACTAAGTACGATTAACTTAAATAAAATAATGCAACTTAGTTTGGTCTTAACTATGTTTCAAATAAACCAAGCAACTAAATTAATGAGGCAATAATAATCTATGTTATAAATGAGCTATTATTTCCCTAAAATAGTGATCATTAATCTTCTATTAAATAATTAAACTCTCTAGCAAGAAATTCCAAACTAAATATATAATTTCTAAAATTAATTGATAGGAGAAAATAATAATTTCCTATAGTTCCTTAACTACTTAGGGTCTAAAATTAACTCATCCCAATCTCTTTGATTAAATAATTTTGTTAAATCAATTATTCATTAAATTAAACAAGCCCAATAATTTTTAGAATAGAGGGGGCCAACATGGTCAATTTAATCCCCTAAAGTTTACCCTCCCAAGAGTATAAAATCTTTTTTTTTAATACTTTATTAAATTGCTTCTAGATTTATCCATAATTTTTAAAAAAAGCAAAACTTAATTTTTCAACTATCAAATTTAATTCCAAATAAATATAAAACTTAATCTACCCTTTTGTTTATATATATATATATATATATATATATATATATATATATATATATATATATGTATGTATTAATATATCTATATATATATTTACTTATAAATTTTATATATAGGTTTGTGAATATATTCTCATGAGAGGGTGGGGCTTTTATTTTATTATATTAATTTACCCCTCTTAATCATGCCCACACACATACCTATTTTTTGAAAAAAAACAAATGTGTTTGCCCTAACCCGAAAATAGGGTTAGGGCTTGTGTGAGAAAACAACATTCACACTTTTCTTTATTTCTCTTGAGTGTGTGAGTTGTGTGTGTGTATGTTTCTTTTTGTTTTGTGAGTGTGTGTGTGTGTGCAGGTGCGGACGCGGCGGCCCAAGCTCAACCCTTGGCCGAGCCGAAGAGAGGAGGGCGGAGAGAGGAAGCAGCGCGCAAGGCCGAACCGGAGGCGGACTTACCTCCTTTTTTATGTGTTAGGCATAGCGGAGGGAGGTTTGAGTGGGGGGCGTCGGGCGGAGACACCCGATCGGGCAGAGGAAGTGGTGACGGCAGTGGCGGGGGGTTTTCCCCGGGTGCCACTGTGGTTACCCACAATGCGGCCACACGCCGTCCACTGTGGGTAGTCACAGTGGCGGGCCGGGAGCGAACCCAGCGCCGTTCACTGTGGTTACCCACAGTGGCGGCACCGAGCCGTCCACTGTGAGTAATCACAGTGCGGGCCAGGCCGCGCCGTCCCCTGTTATCACAGGGGTTCGGCCCTTAGGGGTTTCAATTAAATTTTTTTTTTTGTTATTTTTTTGGTATTAAAATGCAGTGCAAACGGAAATACGTTTAAATATATATATATACATATATATGTATATATATATATATGTATATATATATGTATATATATATATAGATAAATATATATATATAATTAAATATATCCCCTTTTTTTTATGTTAGGAAATTTATCATGATTTACATCACTGTATTTTTTTTTGTTTATAAACAGAATTAATAGAATAATAGTTAGAGAAATAAAATATTTAAATAAATATTTACATATATATATATATATATATATATATATATATATATATATATATATATATATATATATATATATATATATATATATATATATATATATATATATATATATATATCTATATATATATATATATGTATTTTGCTATTCGTTCTTTTTTTTCTCTTTTTTTTTAAACCTATAACCCATATAGACTTTTTGTGAGTTTAATATTATTTTGTATAACTTTAGTGTGCATGCAGGGATTTTACTAATGTTATTTGTAGTTTGATTAATGGGAAAGAGTATATTTATCTTCTTTTTTTTTTAAATAAAATAAATGAAGATATATATATATATATATATATATATATATATATATATATATATATATATATTGAATATTCTGTCCCCTTTTTTTTTGTTTAAAACAACATTCTACTTCTAGCCTTTACAATGCATCCTAAACAACAACTTAATATGTATTCTTTTTTTTTTGATAGCCAAATAAACTAAAACTAGATGCAAGTTTTTTTTTTGATAAAGAAATAGACTAACTAGAATAAGATTCATTTCAGCTTGAATGGAAAAAATAATAACAGATTTAATTAAATTTGCAGCAGCATAATTAACTTAAAGAAATATGGAGTAACAACTAATTTTAATTTCAGTTTACACAAAAGTGCATCTAATTCTTTTTTTGTAAAACATGAAGATTTAAATGCAAACTAACATATTTCTTTCTTCTTTTGCAAAACTACCAAAGTAGGAAAAACAATATGTATTTCATTAGCAAATGTAGATACAAAATAAATATGGATACAAATGGGTTTGAAAACCCAACAATTTTTTTTCTTTTCATGGTAATATGAATGAAATACTACACTTCTTTCCTTGAAAATAAATACAACAATAGCTCACATTCCCCTTTTTTTTTTTTATACAAGCTACAACATTGTATACATCTCTTTTTTTTAACATTTTCTGCAACACAAAACAGCAGCAACATACTTTATTTCTTCCTTTCCCATCCCAAGCAACCTGCAATAAAACACAACTTGACCATGGAGAGCTCACCTCCCAGCCTAGGCTTACTAGAAGCCACCCCCGAGCTTGGAGAACCAAGCACTAGACGGGTTACAAACAAGCAAACAACACAACAAAATAAGGCAAACACTCAACATACATCTTCCCTTCCCAAGCTACACTTTCACCACATTTTGTGATGATCATTCCATTGGTGGAAGTGGACCAAGTACCATTGGGGAGATTGCAAGCCAAAATTTTACAATACAGGCCACCTCATGGTAATACAAAATACGACAAAAGATGCATCCACATACCTTATGCCCCCCAAAGGCTCAAGGCCATATTTTCTCCCCTTATGACCCCCAAATGCATACACAAGGCTATGCAGCAAGGGTCACAAAGGACACCCTTGAGATCACTCTCCATAAGGAGAGCCTCTCACCCAAGGCTGTCATACTCCTTCCACCCCAAGACCATCCTACTCCCCCCAAGAGTAGGAGGTCTTGGACACTCCCAAAACAAGAACACATAAACAAAAAACATAGAAATGAAAGCTTACACTTTTCTTTTCAACAACAATTTACATAAACACAACTTTTTCAACAAGCTTTTCTTTCCTTCAACAAAACAACATAAACTAACATAAACAACATAAATAAGAGGAGAATAAAACCAACCTTATTCTACCAATGGGTATGTTAAATTTAGTTGGGGATGAGCTGCCCAATCCACACAAACTTTTCTCCAATCTCCTCCCAAAATTCTATCCTACATCTAATTTTCAAAGCAAAAGCATAATCTCCAAAAATGGAGAGTGGGTGATTACTCACTAAGTCTCCAATTCTTGCCTAAGAAGGCCTCTCACACACTTCCCAACCCCTTGGGTGAGGTGAGAGTTCCCATTGGTTTCTCTTCCCAAACTCTTACACATTACTAAAACTGGAAAGGGAAAAGGTGAGAGAAGATGGGGAAGAGAGTTTGACATCAAAAGGGAAGGTTGTCTATCCTAGGAGGAACTTTCTAAGTTGAATTTTCTCTCACCTTGGAAAAACCACTTTTTGAGGTGACTAAACAGTCACATGGGAGAAGTCACATGTTTCAAAATACCCCTAACCCATAGGTATACCCTTTGGACCTTTGGAAAATCTCTAAAACTGACCCTAGGAGTCCATTTAACCCTTTAGAAACCCAACTGAAGTTTACCTACGGGTCAAACCTTAGTTGACCACTCCCAAGACTCCCTACCCAAGGCAAATTTGGGACCACACTCATGTTTTTGAATGGCTTTGGTAGAAACAAAACTCCCTCCAAGAGACAAGTCAAAATCAGTGACACTAATCAGCACATGTGTCAAATGACACAATAAAAATACAATATAAAAATCACACATGGAATTTGTCTCTTGTAGGATTACACATATACATAAAAATTAATTTTAACACTCAAGCATCATACACTTCACAAATAAAATACATTACAAATGGGGTGTTGTCTCTCCAAATAGACAACTCCCGGCTTAACAAATGTACATTGGTCTAGGTTTGGTTCTCCATATAAATTCCATGGTCACATGGATAATTTTCCTGCGCATCTCAATTAACACATTAGTAATTCCAAATAATCACAATTATACATAATCAAATACATGGATTTCATTGCACATCAAACACTTCATACTTTGGCAACAATAATTCAATATCTCATTCAATTAAATTCAATTTCACATAAGCAATTAACATAATTCTCAAAATTGAACCATTCATAAAATAAGCATCATTTTTCTATCATCAAAATGAAGTCCTGCAAATTCCAATAATGACATTCACCATTTCAAAGTAATTCTATTCTAGCAACATATAAAGTTTCATAATCATCAAGCATAAAATAAAGCATCATCATATGTCAATGCGATCCAAATCATGGAGTCATATAGGTTATAAATCCATAAAGCATAGAATAAAGCATCCATAATAGTCTCAATATGCTAATAACTGAAAATGTCAAACTGAGTCGGGGTAGGGCCTCACACTATGCTAAGGGAGAGGGATATTAATCTAATTATTATGATCAACACACCTTCAAAATTCAAATTAAAAAATTGGTACATATGGTGATGGAAACCTTAGATAGGGATACAAAAGATATGTTTTCAGAAGAAGATGTTGAAATGTATTTTGAAGAATAACTTCATTATTCACATAGAGATACCAATAATATTAAGAAAATGATTAAAATACAATGATTACAAATCTCAAAGGACATTAAAATAAATAGAAATTAGAGAAGTTGATCATAGATTTGAAAGTTTAGTTGGAGAATGCAGGAAATAGAAATAATGTCGTAAAAAAAATTAAAGATCTTAAACCAATCAAAAAATAAAAAGAAAATATGAAAGAATTGAGTAAAAAGTGGTATCCTTGAGAGTAGATTTGAAGAAAGAAAATAGTAATTTGAGAAAGTACTTAAAGTCCTAAAAGGGTACTAAGATTCTAGATGAGATCATAAGTAGTCAGAGAGCATTGCACATCAAAATTAGTATTGAATTTAATGAAAATCCAAATAGTAAAGTCATTGAGAATTCCATGAAGACAATTACAAAAGATCTAGATGAGTATGGCTCTAGAAGTTTAGGATCTAATTAGTCCAAAATGACCAAGTATAACATGAAGGAATATGAAGGATTCATCCATGTTCACAAATAGGAGATCTTCAAAAGAAAAAATCCTTCAGGACAAACATAAAAATCCAAGTCCAATCATTCTTTATTCTAGTTACTATATTAATAGCAACCATTTTGAACATAAGGAAATAAATTGTAGAAGGTTTCTTACAAGGTAGAATAATTTTGTACAAAGAAAATTGTTTTTTCATTAGTTGATTTCAAAGTTATGTCATAAGTGTAATAATTTTGCACATTTTTAAATACATTGTAAAAGTGGTTTTGTGAAGGATTCTAAATTGGAAAGACCCTCTACTAATCAAAGGAATGAGTCTAAATTGTTGAACACACCATAGGATGAAAAGGGGAGGATGGATAATAATTTCAGGTCTTAAATTACTTTACTTCTAATCTATCAAACTTCAAACCATAATTCATTTATTACTGTGATTATCAAACATGAAAGCATAAATCACAACAAACACATGACCACCATAGTGATAATTACACTCATAATATGAATAACTAATTACAATGTTTAAATATCAAGGCCAATAAGCTCACATCACCTGATAGGACTTGCAAGACTAAGGTGCAAAACCTTAGGGAAATATACAAAGGACTATACAAGATACCAAAAGGAACACACCTTCTTTTGGAAAGTATATGGAATAGATTAATTAAAATGAACAATATCTCCTAGTCATGAAATTATCCTTGAACCATTGTTTCAAGTGAGCAATATCATGGAAAATACATCTTACATCAACGCCTATCTCAAAACACTATAACACTGAATATATCATCATCAAAAGACCTTCACAAACTGAATTTCACACCAAATTTTCTTTTATTACATTCACATCTACTTCACATTAATTCACACACATTCCATATATAAGATTATTCATTAAAATACTCTACTAGTTTGGCCACATGTAGAATATCCAATATTACATAGATTAGGCCATCCAAACCAAAAATGCCAATTGTGGTCCACTCTAGGAGATAGAGGGGACCCAAACACATCATAACACATACTTATAAGATGGTTCCAAATAAAAACACACAATATCCTCCAAAGTTGGCATCAAACAATACATGTAGATAAACAGTAAACCACACCAACCACTCAACCCAAAAACATCCTCCAATGCAAAATATTCAATGTAGATCTAGACACACCGTAGTGAGAGCCATATGGAAATCTAATGTATATCTAGACTAAAAATGAATGATATAGATAAGAGAAAAAATTATATCAATCCAGGAGACAAAAAATGAACTTTAAATCTCCCTTTGGGTAGATGCACCACTTGATTGCATCTAGTTTGAAGGAGGGGCAATAACCCCTAACTTTTGATAGAAATACTCAAATATGTCCTTTTCCAAATCCTTAATAAAGCTATCTATAATATTTTCCTTAGTAGGTAGATACTCCAATTTGAATTCCTTCTCTATAACCTTTTCTCTCAAGAAATGATGTACCCGATTGATATGTGTTTAGTCCTTGAAAGCATCACTGGACTCTTTGAAATGTTAATTGCACTTGTATTATAAAATATAATAGGAATTGCCTCATCATACTTCACATGATAGATACTTAAGTGTTTTATTCATCAATGTGACTTGATAATATAAAGATACAACTGTAATGTATTCCACCTCTACAATATATAATGAAACTAAATCCTATTTCTTATTTAACCAAGAAACCAGTTTGTCTACCAAGAAAAATGCACCACCACTTGTACTTATTATGTCATTAGCACATTTGTCCTAGTAAATATCTATACATATGCTTTCAAAGTGAAATCATCATTCTTTTTGTGCCATAATCCATAATTTGAAGTTCCTTTCAAATATTTGAATGGGTAAGTGCACAAAGATGAGCAATCGAAAAGTTGCCATTTTTTTTCACTCGAATGAAGGTTTTTGGTGGATGAAAAATAGGGTTCTCATTATATTTGGATGGCACCAATAGGTTTGAATTTCCAAGCATAAGTTTTGGTCACGCCAAATTTATTTGGTGAGCATCAAATAAGGTGAGCATCATATTTGTCAAGCACAAAATTTGGCACTAGCCAATTTTTTAGTATTGGTAAATTGTCTTTCTCTTTCACTCTATCTCTCTCAACAAGAATATATATGAAATATAACATTTAAGTATAATTCACATTTCAGTATGTCTTTTTCCTTCCTTTAAATTTCATGTATGTATGTATGCATGTATGTATGTATGTATGTATGTATATATATATGTGTGTGTGTGTGTGTGTGTGTGTGTGTGTGTGTGTGTGTGTGTGTGTGTGTGTGTGTGTGTGTGTGTGTGTATGTATGTATGCACATATATACATAGGTATATACATATATACATATATACATATATATGTGTATATATGTATATGTATATAAATATATATATGTATATATATATATGTATGTATATGTATTTATATATATGATAAAATTATAAGGCACTGAGAGAGGGGGTGAATCAGTGCAAGAAAAATCAATATAAATCTGATCACCACTTTAATCAACTTCAAAATCAATGAACATGCAAGACATATAATCACATATGAAAAAAACCAATAAAACATGCACCACATAACACAATGTTTTTCACGTGGTAACCCAAATGGGAAAAAACACTGTGGGAATTAGCACCCATAAAAATATGTAGTCTTTCATATTGTGCCCTATTAAAGGCCTAGCCTGGTTAGGAGCTTTATAATAATGCCCAATTAAGAGCATACCTTGTTAAGAGTCACCCAGTGAAGGGATTTTAACCTTAGCCTTATTAGGAGCTATACCCTATTAGGAGTAACCTTGTTAAAGGATTTAAACTCAAGTTAATGAGTCACCCGGTGAAGGGATTTACAATATCAGGCTTGTTAGGACCTACCCGGTTAAGGGATTTTAATATTGTTGGAACTATTAGGAAACAATAGGTAAGTGATTTGCATATAGCACCTTTGTGCCTGATAGATTTGCTTCATCTCTACTTCTAGCACCGACAAAAAATTAATACAGAGCTTCACCTTACACCGTACAATCAAATTCTCATTGTAGATCCTTCATCTCATACATCATCACACAATATTCATCTCTTATAAACAAGTCTGCTATGTCGACAAATATCCTTGGAACAATTTCCTAGGTGCAATGTATCTAGACAATCTTGCACATTACACTTTACTCATGCTGCCCAGAGACATCATAACTCAAAAGTAAAACATTAGGTCTATGGGTTTACCAATCTAAGTAACTCTGCTCTACTGGTAATTGTTCTTCTTGACTGAATGCTCAGTACATCATAAATCACTCCAAACTTCAAATATGTTGATGGGGTTCCAATCATAGACTCCTTCCAATGTCATGAACATACATTGCAAACTGAAACACTTAACTCTTCACCGATCTTCTATACTAGTCTCTTCATCATAGCACTGTCCCCATTTATTGGTTTGCTATCTTGTTTACCGGTTTACTGTTTAACTGCTTTCTCTACCGGTTAGACTAAATGGCTTAGATGACTGAAAAAACATGGTTGCCATAAATGATAACACAATTCAAGTCATCAATCAACCTATTACATCTCTATCATCATCATCAAGCCAACAATATCCCCCTTTGGAATTGATGGCAACACTTGGGAAATTTTTTGTCTAAGTGTCACATTACAAAAATGACTTAAATCAAAACACCTCCTTAGCACATGATATTACAAAAAATTTCTACTACCCCTTTACAAAATTTTGACCAACATACTACTCCCCCTTTGACAACAATGACAAAGGTAAGTAAATACATTTGAAAGAAATGAATATAATACATTATAATTTCCATTATCAAATGTATAGGAGTTCAAAATATTACAATGTCATTTTCAGAAAAATGTTAGCAAAATATGTCTTCATGACTGTCAAGTCATTCTCCCATGTTTCCATAAGTGTATTAGTGATCTGATTGTGAGTCCTAACTTGGTAGGCAAGTTCTTCCATGGCATCTAATGTACTATCTCTAGTGTTGATAGAATTGCCTATGTTTCCTTGTAACCTCTCTGCAAAATTTCTAACTTAGGAGTCAACTGATTCTGTAACTCCTGTAAAGAAGTTGGCCTTTTAAACTGCTTAGCTTCATATACCTTCAACTTATGTTGTAAAGATAGTATGGATCTACCGAAATTGATTATTGAATCATTAACATGATCAAAGGATTCACTTAATATCTTTAGCTCCTGCTGAGCTTCTTGTGTCTTCTTCTCCAAATCACCACAAAACAATGAAAAATTGGCAATTGTGGAGAGTATTTTACGTCTGATCTTCAATGCTACTTTAATTAGGTCCATGTTGGCAGTGAGACCTACTCTGTCCTTATCAATATCTTGCATCAATTGCTCAATTATCTTCATCTTATATTTGTTCTCCATATTAAGCATTGTTGCTTCCTCCAAACTCTTTATTTGTTCTACTACCGATGTGACCAATTGTTCTAGTTTGTCAATAGGTGTAGGAAGACTGTCAATATCAATCTCTGGTAGTATACTAGAAAGTATATCAATTGCTCTTTGAATAGTTTGAGCCTCTTTTATCTGTTCTTTCATAATTTTCTTGTGTGCCTTATATTGCATAGAAAATGCAATCTCCATCAACTTAGCAGGACTTAACATATCCATGTTGATCAGTCCTTGAATGGATATAGTGTCATCTTATACATCATCATCAATAATTTTCTTAGAAGTGACTGGGAGGTCACTTTATGTTATGATTCTTCTTCTTTCTTCTCTTCTTCTTTCTGCTTCTCTTTTGTTTTTACTGGTGGCCCTTCTTTCTTTTCTTGAGATCTCTCTTCCATCTTCTCATCTATCTTTACAAGTGGCTCTTTAGTTTTCTCAACATCTATATCTTTCTGCATCTCATCCTTTTTTGGGGGCTTGGAGATTTGTACATCATCAACTTGTGCATTTCCTTCAGTCATCACTTCATTTGTATTGGTTGGATTCACTTTTGTCTCTTCATCAGTGATAATGATTGGTTCTTTCTTAGTGTGTGTATCAACCGATGTGTCATCAAACACAATCTCATCCAGTATGATATCATTAATTCTCAAATTTTTTGGGGGATCTTCTCCCTTTATTCTCTCTGGTTCATCTTCTTATTCTCTCTGGTTCTCAGCATGTACCGAGTGAGATTCAGCAGCTAATAATCTTTTCAACCTTTTGTTTGTAATAAATAATGTCCTTGCCTTAGAAATAATTTCTTGAATATCTTCCATAGAGGTCTCCAGTTGCAAATGCATTAATACAAACTCAATTAATTCTTTGTCCTACTTTATAGTAGTTTTCCATCTTGGTACAATTTATTTTACAAAGAATCAGATATTAAACCTTGTAACTTAATCAATGCTTTACTATACTTGTTCATAAACCAAACAATAGTACCTTCAATTTTATTTGGCTCATCTTCACCAAAATTCTTATAATGTTTCTTGACATCAACCAAAATACCAGACTTTCGTATTTTCTCCAACATCTTTTCAAGTGAAGTAAGTTTACTTATAGGTTGCTTTATAGATTTCATAGTAGGTGCTCCAACCACTTTGGAATTCTTTCCACTAGCCCTTAATTCCTTAATTTCACCTTCAAAATCAATATTTTCTACCATATCCTCTGCAATAGTCTCAAGAGTTCTTTGAGCTTGTTTTTTTTTCATTATTTTGTACACTTCTTTCACTTTTTGTGCTTGAGGCTTTTCTACTTTAGTTTTTCTTCTGATTTGGATCTTAGGAGGAGGAGGAAGCTTATGTTTCTTCACATTTACACTCCTTGTTTGCATACTCGTGTTGGTATTGGTTGAGGCACTAGAGGATCCTTCCTATATTTCTTCAAATTTTTCTCTAGCTTCAACAATCATCTCTTTAGTGAAGCCTTGTGATATAGCAAAATCTTCTACCTCTTTCCTAACCTTCTTGGCTATAACCGGTTTGGCCAACTCAACATGAACTTGTAAATATTTCTCCTTAAAGGTACCAAACCAAGTTGCATTCGGATCAATTGGTGTAGATAAAATATGATCAGCATACATAGTCAAAATATTTTCTTCTACCTCATATCCCATAGGCATAACCCATGAAGTTCTAGGGCCTGTCACCTCCCTCTGACATGTATCTATATCAATCATAAAACAAAGAGAGTCCTCATACCTTTTAACCACCTGTACCAGTATCCTTTCTCTATCATGTATTTTCTTCTATAAATCCTTAAAGTATCCCCAGATAACCTTTGTAAACTCATTACCAATCATCTTGATACTATTCTTGATTTGCAGGGATGTTGGTGTATCGTCCGACCATTTTATTTCACCTATACTGGGAAAAAAGATTTGGAAATAGAAAAAAAAACCAATGATCAACTCACCATACTTGAATCTCTGTTGATTGTCCTTCTTGATAGATTCACGATTTAGCACCAATTTAGCTCTCAAAGCTTCTGCAAGATCATAAGCAACATTTTTCTTCAACATTCGATAAGCTATATGGATAGCAGCTGTAGGAATTATATTCATTCTACTCGAGTGGTAAACCCTGTAACCGATGACCATAGACACAAACTTTACTTTTTGATCATTAATATTATTCATAGTCATCGCACATCCATCCCATTTAGAGTTAGTCAATCAAATCACCTCATCCTTTGGGATTGATCTTAAGATGGGAACTTCACCGATGGTACACAATCCGGTGACAACATGAATCACATCCTTAGTGATCTTATGCCATCTATCCAACCACATAAACTAGTCATGAACTCTGCTCAAAACATATCTAGCATGTTCTTCCTCAAAATCATCAAGAAAGTTCAGCGTATGATGAAAACTCTTGTCGGTAACCCTCCATAATTGATCCTTCAGCAATCCTTGTTTGTGACACAATTTCTGGTATTGATCGATGATAGCAAAAGTTCCCAAATCCTCCAATTTGCAGTGAATGTAACATCTGATATCTTCAACATGCAAAACAACATGGGGTACGTTGGATAGGGCTCCACTAGGATCAGTTTTTGTTGACTTATGTGAGTGCCTCTTAAACTCTAGTCGAGGCCTTATAGATACATCAACAATATGCAGTGTATCCATTGTGAAAACTCAAACATAGATTGGATATTTAGATAAATACCTTCCAACTTCTTCGCAGTTAGGGTTTCTGCTCTGAGTACTCTTCACTAATTCACAAATCCACAGAAATTTGCAATCCAATGTCAACTTCGCCAAGGTAGCAGTAAAAATCTCTTCTCTACTTCAGTCACTCTCCAAATTCTCTTGAAGATGCTAGGTGGGAAATAAGATTAAAAAACTTTCTTTTATTTACCTTTTACCAACAACATTAAATGCTTTACCGGTTGAACAAACCCTAAACATTGTTCAACCCTAAAACTTGCTTACTGTTTCATATAACAAATCCAATCTTATCAGTTTCAACACAAATTCACTTTAGAGCATCATGATGCATAAAAATATGTAGATTTAACTCACCACACACCATTCAGGGGGTCCAGAAATATATCTGACAATAAGCTCCCCCTAATCTTTATGCATAGCTTAGTTTACTAGTGATGGATTCTCCACACTAGGTGATGGATTCTCCACACTAAGTGAAGAATTAGGGTCTTCCATTGGTTTCTCATCAATCTTCTTTCTCTAGTTCTTGTTCATTTCACTCCCGGTCTCCTCCACGTCAACCTTCTTATTCCCTTTTTGGTCAATAAATTGATTTACTAGTTGGTTCATTCTTGCTTTGCAAAACCTTGCAATATGTCCCAGTTTGTGACAATGTAAACAAGTCATTCCAGATGGTATCCAGGGTCCAACATTTCCTTTACCAGCTCTTCTTCTGCAATTCATAGCTACATGTCCATAGTTATAACAGATTGAGCATGCCACATTTGACCTATTCTCCCTTTCATATGCACTAGACTGGTTCACATAAGGTCTTTTCCATGTTAGATAGTTCAAATAATTGGAAGATAACTAAGAGGGGGGGTGAATGAATCAACTATCTCAGCTTATCAGAACCTTAAGCAATTTAAAACTTTAATACTGGAACCCAAAAGATCAATACTAGAATGCATAAACCAAATACCAAAATAGAAGATAAACCGATTAAGAACAAACAATAATTAGAGAATAAATACAATCCACATGACACCAATATTTATACATGGAAAACCTGGTAAAGGGAAAAAACCATGGTGGGAAGCCTACCCAAAGTCAGATAATACTTCTGCAATAAGTATGTGAATTACAATTGAAGGGCCTGCACTTGCAGGAAGGCCAATAACCTAGAGCACACTGCTGATCACAAAAGGAGTCTCACTGACTACATAGAAATCCAGACTACAATCTGGAAGAATGAATGAACTGCAAAGATAGCATCTCCTATGCCTGAGTATAGTTCTAATTAATCTCAATACCGAAGGACTAAATCCTCTTATATAAGGGTAAGTGCACCAAGATGGTGAACAAAAAAGTGGCCATACGCCAAAAAAAACCAAATTTTTCATGACCTGTGCAGGTTCTAAAAATTCAAAAATGTGCTAGGCTTGGTAACACCAAGCCTAGAGAAAAACAATTTAAAAAACCAAAAGTTCCTCAAAACTTGTATGGGTTTTGAGGAACATTTTATTTTTTAATAAAAAATTAAAAGTTTCTCAAAACCCGTACAGGTTTTGAGAAACATTATTTTTTGGTGTAGGCCACGGGTTTTGGCCATTTTTAATGCCAAAACCCATTGAACCACAGCAAGGGAAAGCCAAAAAAACATAGAAACCGCACGGGTTTGAATTATTTTGGATTTTCCCAACATTGGGAGCAATTTTCAACAATGGCAACCCATCAAATAGGTAAGATTTGATTGGTTTGATTATTTTTGTTTACATTTTAATTGAAGTAGTTAAGTTTTGTTTTTATTAATTTGATGTCAGATTCTTCAAGCAATCCCCAAAAATGAAATACGCAACAAAAATCTCCTCCTGCACAAGCAACACAAGCAAACCCTGTAAACATTGCATAAGAGCAACAAGAAAACCCTCCACGTCCTCCATTAGATCATGTAGATGGCACACAAGAGTATCTCATCAATCACCTTACACAAAATAGTGCCCACATTTCTATATTGGTGAATAGGTTGAGGTCCTCTAGGCTTGAGTACCACTCAACCCTTGCCAGAACACTAGAAACAATGGCTAATAGTGAAAATGAGGTATCTAGGGAGGTTACAAGACGGGGTTCATGGAGGGATAGAGGTCAAACATTTTATGCGGATGGGCTGTCATATGATCAAGTAAAAAAAAGGGCATAGGTAAAGCTGACATATGTGCTCTTTTCACCAATCCTATTACCAATAACAACCTATAACTAAATACGACTCAGTTTCCTATACATTGGTGTGTTCATGCTAGGCTGAAAGAAGCCTTTTGGGATAGGTGGTATATGGTCTTTGACCAACCACCTTGTAATAATTGGGAGGTGCCTCTATATTTTTTGAGAAAGTTGTATTGTGAGTTTATCCTCGGCGAGAAGCCGAATTACTTTGGCATCCGACAATTTCAGGGTAGAGGGAGAGGCTCTACGGAGGATAGACCTGTATAGCTCCTAAACCCATGTTTCATGTCATTGTCCCTATATCCTTGAAGGATTCTATGGAATTATAGACTCTTCAGGCATCTACATCATTGAATAATGTCATTGTTCAACATGGCACACAGTTGGTTGGAGCAGAGGATGTACTAGCACCTGAGGCAACTCCTTCATCAGTGGCACCTCCTTTATCAACAACACCTCCTTCCTCAACGACACCTCATTCATTAGCAACACCTCATGCATCATTTGGCACAAGCCAACCCATTCAACATATATGCCCCACCTGCCAGGGTGTATGTTCTTGTGTAGAGACTGACACGGATGAGGATGGTTTGATATCTCATTCATGTACATGTTGCGGGAGTAGATTCCATGCTTCTATTGCATAGGATGTGGCCCTCACCAATGAATTGATCAATATGTTGTACCCTTTCTATCAGACACAGGTGCGTTTAATTTTGTTTATGACATATTAACAATTAAGTGACTAAATCTTATAAAAAGAAATGAATTTTTATTTTTAGAAAAATTTAAAGTGACATATAAATAAAATGCATTGCAGGGTGCAGCAGGTGGTGGGAGTACACAACATACTTTTCAATCGACTCCACGGTCACAAGTAGTTTTGCCACTAGATGTAAAGATTTGTAAATTCGTTAAAAATATAATAATACATTGGTTTCAAAATATCTTTTGTTAATTATATGTATCATTACTTGGTATTTTTTAGGGCTTACCAGTGGCTGAGATGTCCCAACTTGATGACATTATGCTTTTGGCCTTTGACTTTGGCCAAGATAGCTATGCGGTACCAATTAGATTTATATATTTTTTACTTAAATGATATATTAAATACATTCTCTTTTCCCTTATGTTAATTTTTCCATTAGTTTACCCCACCTACCTCGAGGACATCTCATGTGAGAGAGCCATCCTCTAGCACTCCGAGGAGGAAAAATATATCCTCTTGGACACCCAAAAAATAGAAGGTAATTCAGTACAATTTAAATTCATTTGTTGAAATGTATAATGATTAAACATGTATATGTAGATATTGATAAATGCACTTAATTTATTTGTTCTATATACAGAAACATATGGGGTTTATGAAATTAATGAATGCACTTGATGTCGATGAGGTTCAATAGAGGGAAGAGGTGATATCTTCAAATTCACTTTGGATTGCATTCTTGCTTGTTCGAAATAACTAAATCCTTTTATTTATATATCATATGTGATTATTTTTCATACAAGAAATGGTAATAGCTGCATCATATTCGACCAAGCCCTCCTAAGGTTATAGGAGAACTATACGAGGTTTCAGTGTGCATTTTCTCTACATATGTTAAAAATATTTGTTTTATCTAGTTTGTTAACAACTTTGGGTTATTAACTTGTATGATTGTCTTGAACCTATTACACGCTCCTTCCAAACTTCCTATTGTTATTCTACCATTCCATTTCATTAGAAGTCCTACACATATATTATGGGATCCAACACGACCAAGGGAAAAGGTATGTATGTCTTAGAACAACTCCTTTTCACTAAGTGCACAATGGAGTTGAAACCGTCTAGTTAACTCCTTTTGGATCACTTACCATGGATATAGGAAATGGTTGTAACTGATTCATCTGTGACTTTGCCTCCTACAATTACATCACATCCATCTGAGGCTCCGGTATGCTTTAGTTTTTAAGTCTATTCATTTTTAGTTATTATGTGTTATTTGACAAATATGTTATTAAAATGTATTATTATTGTTTTACTAGTTACAACCTTCTTCAAGACATCCCACAGATCCTCACCCAATTGCAGAAGACAAAGATGAGGTAATCAACATTTCAACTTCAAACAATTTAGAGTTCAGTATTTAGTTATTTTGATGTTATATTGAGAAAATATATCTGATTCGACATTTGAATTGTCCTTGTGCAACCACCTGTAGAGCCACGTATTGCTTCAAAGAGGCTCGATTTTGATGATCCGCCACATTCATAGATACCAATAGAGACATATAGTTATAGTTGTGGTCATTGAAGGACCAAATTTTTTATATATTTGACATTTCCATATGTATATATCGACTTTGACAGACATGGCACATGCCACATTTTTGTAACTATTATTCATTTGGCATCTATGCCATTTTTTGATATATACACGATTATTGTTCATTTTTATATATATGAAACTTGATATTCGATCCAATTTGTTCATTGATATATATGAAACTTGATTTTCTTGAAACTTAGTTATTTGCTATTGAAATGTGATCAAACTTGCTCATTGTGTATATGTCTAAAAATGTGATCCAGTTTGCTCATTAATTTTTAACTCATATGGTGTATACTTTTAAACTATCTATTTCCCATATTGTGTATACCCAAGTACTGGCATCGGTAATGTTGATATTTTGTATTTTGATTGAGTGAATTTACTTTGAGTCCTTCGTGCATGAAGAGATTGGAGTGAAGTTATTATTTCATAAACTCATGCTTATGGAACAAAGTTCGTCATTTAAAGAACCAATTAAGACAAGATTTGAGCGCACAAAGAAAATTTGAAATTTATCTAAGGATGAATCGGCTTAGGTAAGGTTTTCATTTAAATTTTATTCTGTAACAAGTCGGCCTTAAGGTAAGAGACACACCTATTCATCCAAATTGCCTATAAAAGAAGAGTTGAAGCACTTATGGATGATCTATATGAACCTATGGGGTTGTGTTGTTTCTGCCTAAACAAGGCTCTCTTGGTTTTGGACAACTCAATTTCATTTTCTTGTGGTGAGATTTTTTTTGTCGCATCAAAAATTGTCCAAAACCGTTAGTGAGAGGTGGCAAAATAGTGCATCTTTCATTATGCTCATTGTAGGAATGAACTATCAGTGTAAGGATGTCTAGGTGGCCGGGTTTACGCTAGGTGTGCCCTTGTCTTGCTCCCCAACATGTCCAATCGTTCTGAGCCACCTTGTAGCAATATTTTCCCTTGAGAGCTCAAAGTGGAAAAAATGGTCAAACTTTGACGTCGCGTACCTCAGATACCATGGCACTTATGGAAGATCCATTTGAATCTATGGGGTCATATTGTCACTACCTAAAAAATTCTCTCTCGGTTTTGTACAACTCGATTCCGTTTCCTTGGGGTGAGATTTTTTCTGTCACATCAAAAACCGTCCGTGAGAGGTGGCAAAATAGTGCATCTTTCATTCTTCTCATCGTGGGAACAAACCATCATGTGAGTATGTTTAGGTGGATAGGTTTACGCTAGGTGTACCCTTGTCTCACTTCCCAAGATGTCCAATCATTTTGAGCCACCTCATAGCAATGTTTTCCCTTGAGTGCTTAAAGTGGAAAAAATGGTCAAAATTTGACATCGCGTAAATCAGAGAATGTAGCACTTATGTATGATCTGTTTGAACCTATGGGGTAATGTTGACCCTGCCTAAAAAATCCTCTCTCAGTTTCACACAACTCGATTTAGTTTTCTTGTGGTGATATTTTTTCTATCGCATCAAAAACCATCAATAAGAGGTGGCAAAATAGTGCATCTGTTGTTCTACTCATCATGGGAATGAATCGTCAGTACGAGCATGTCTGGGTGGCTGGGTATACACTAGGTGTTCACTTTTCTTACTCCCCAAGACATCCGATCGTTTCGATCCACCTCGTAGCGACGTTTTTCATTGAGTTCTCAAAGTGGAAAAAATGGTCAAACTTTGACGTCGTGTAACTTGGGGACTGTGGCACTTATGGATGATCTGTTTGAACCTTTGGGGTCATGTTTTCCCTACCTAAAAATAACTCTCTCGGTTTTAGACAACTTGATTCCATTTTCTTGTGGTGATATTTTTTATATCGCATCAAAAATTGTTAGTGAGAGGTGGCAAAATAGTGCATCTTTCATTTTGCTTGTCGTGCGAACGAACCGTCAGCACGAGCGAATCTAAGTGGTTGGGTTTATGCTAGGTGTGCCTTTGTCTTTCTCCCCAAGACATCTGATCATTTTGAGCCACCTCATAGCGATGTTTTCCCTTGCATGCTCAAAGTGGAAAAAATGGTAAAACTTTGATGTCGTGTAACTCAGAGACCATGGCACTTATGGATGATCTATTTGAACCTATGGGGTTGTGTTTTTTGTGCCTAAAAAATACTCTCTTAGTTTTAGACAACTCAATTCCATTTTCTTGTGGTGAGATTTTTTTTGCTGCATCAAAAACCGTCAAAAACTATGAGGGAGAGGTGGCAAAATAGTGCATCTTTCGTTCTGCTTGTCGTGGGAACAAACCGTCAGTGCGAGAACATCCATGTGGATGGGTTTACACTAGGTGTTCCCTTGTCTCTCTCCCCAAGACATTTGATTGTTTAGAGCCCCTTCATAGTGACATTTTCCCTTGAGTGTTCAAAGTGGAAAAAATGGTCAAACTTTGACGTCATGTAACTCAGATACCGTAGAACTTATGGATGATCCGTTTGAACCTATGGGTTTATTTTATCACTGCCTACAAAATCCTCTCTCAGTTTTTTACAACTCGATTATGTTTTCTTGTGGTGATATTTTTTTTGTCGCTTCAAAAAGCGTTAGTGAGAGGTGGCAAAATAGTGCATCTTTCATTCTGCTCATCATGGGAATGAACTGTCAGTGCGAGTGCATTTGGGAGGATACATTTATGCTAAGTGTTCCCTTGTCTTGCTCCCCAAGATGTCTAATCATTTTAAGCCACCTCGTAGCAATGTTTTCCCTTGAGTTCTCAAAGAGGAAATAACGGTCAAAATTTGAAGTCATGTAACTCAGAGACCGTGGCACTTATGGACGATCCATTTAAACCTATGAGGTCATGTTGTCACTGCCTAAAAAAAATTTTCTTGGTTTTAGACAACTCAATTCCATTTTCTTGTGGTTATATATTTTCTGTCGCATAGAAAACTGTCAGAGAGAGGTGGCAAAATAGTGCATCTTTCATTCTGCTCATCGTGGGAATGAACTGTCATTGTGAGCGCATCCGGGTGGCTAGGTTTGCGCTAGGTGTGCCCTTGTCTCGCTCCCCAAGATGTCCGATTGTTTCGAGCCACCTCATAGTGACTTTTTCCCTTGAGTGCTCAAAGTGGAAAAAATGGTCAAACTTCGACATTGTGTAACTCGGAGAGCATGGCACTTATGGATGATCTGTTTGAACCTATAAGGTTGTGTTGTCACTTCCTAAAAAAGCCTCTCTTAGTTTCAGACAACTCAATTTTGTTTTCTTGTTGTGATATTTTTTCTATTGCATCAAAAACTGTCAATGAGAGGTGGCAAAATAGTGCATCCTTCATTCTACTCATCATGGGAATGAACCAGCAACATGAGCACATCCAGCTGGTTGGGTTTATTCTAGATGTGCCCTTCTCTTGCTCCCCAAGACTTCTAATTCTTTTGAGCCACCTTGTAGCGATGTTTTCCCTTGAGCTCTCAAAGTGGAAAAAATGGTCAAACTTTGACGTCGTGTAACTCGGAGACTATGGTACTTATGGATGATCTGTTTGAACCTATGGGATTGTTTTTTCATTGCCTAAAAGGCCTCTCTTGGTTTCAAACTATTCTGACTAGCCCTTCAATTCAGGTAATTAAACAATAACTCAAAACTTTCCCAAAACACTTGGAAACAAAATTGCATATTCAAATACCCATTTGCAAGTTATTTAACATATGTCAAGATCAAACTCAATTATTTATAGTGAAATAGTACAAATTTATAATCAAATGGTACAAATTTGGGCTCTCAAAATTTACAAATTTGCCCCATGGACACTTTCATATATTAAATTTGGCATCTAATATAAACGATCAAGCTCATTACTGTTTATATTTTATACACATTTTTTTTATATACAAAAATTAGCATCTAGATATGCACATTACAACTTATTGTTGTTTTTTTATACAAAATTTAGCATCTAGATATGCAGATTACAACGCATTGATGTTTTTATATACAAAATTTGGCATCTACATATGCACATTAGTGCTCATATACATGTAGAGCACATCCAAATAAATGAAGTTACAACGTTTCACAAAAGTTATATCCAAAATTGTCAAAATTATTCTACCATATTGTAGAATTATTCTTCTAGATGGCCCAAAATCAATCAAGTGAACCTTCTGGATCAGCTCTAACCCTTAGTGTCTCAAGTATTTCCTCGTGGTTAGATTCACAAACTTTCCACAAATCCTTGTTAATAGGTCTACCATGATATTTAATCAAATGAATATTTGTTGCAACAAGAAGATTTGAGTAATGAATAATATGTCTATGTGTCTCAAAGTCCTCAAACAACCAGGCATTAGAATTTTTGATAGGGTACCTACATTTTATAGAAGGATAAGTTAATGCCAAAACTAGTACAACAACTGCTAAATAAATGAGTTTAAGAGGTCTCAATACAGCTCGACACAACAATGGTACCTTCTAAGCCATGTCCCTGACACAACAACAGATCCTATTGGGTACTCAATACCCTCTCCATCAACCACTGTAGAAGTCAATTTCTTTTTGGCCTCAATATAATGAGACAAAAAGTAATTTTTTCCTTCTTCATTGTTCTCATCTGCAATAACTCCATATACATGAACTTCATTTAATACAAGGATATAAGTTAATACCAAAATTAGTATAAGTTAATACTAATAAATTGAGCTTAAAATTGTAGAAAATTGCAACCCTTTACCTAGTTCAACTATGTCTAATACATGGTCAAAATCCACTGATGCTTCAATCTGGTTCATTTGTAGTGCTCTAGGAAGTTGATATGTATATAGGGTTTGCAAATGTCTACAAGACCATGGTCAACCCACTCTTTTGATTCAAATTCATCCCACACAAAATGCATACACGAAGAGCAAAAGCATGCAATCTGTCTAGTATAAATAACTAGTGATGTTGCATTTGAACTTCTAAATGAATGCATGTCACTTGATCCAGTAAGTGTACAACAATATAGATAGTTTTCAATTTTAGATTCACAGATTAACCAGAAATATCTAGAAACCATAGACTTACCTACATTACCTAGTCCCATCATAGAGTTACACCATTGCACAATTGTTTCTGTATCTATTAACATTACACCACCTTTATACTTCAATTCATCTCTGGTAAGAGCTCTTTTCACACATGCTCCCGCACCATCATGCTCTCCCTTTTCATGCCATGCCTCAATGAAATTCCAAAAATGTTGCACACCACTTGTCACATGCATCCTAGTCAACCAGTAGAACATCCTTGCATTCTTGAATTGTGCGGTGCAATTGTCCAACCATATTGAATGTTGGTTGTATCTTATATCTATTTCCCTTAAACTATCATAGAAGAGTATAAAGCATCCTTGCACAAACTCTGAGGAATGAGTACAAACATTGCTCATATAGAAGTGATATTCTCTTATAACCTTTTTGTCCTCCTCGGTGCTATCATGTGCATGCATGAATGCCATGTGTATAGAAATTGTAACTTGTGCAGAGTGGTAATACATAGATTGTACTTCATTTTGCAGCTTTAGTGTATAATTCTTAGCAAAATAAATGATAGAGACAATAGTTCTGAGGGGTAAAGTGTCCTTACACAACTTGAATTTCTCATCTAACCACTTAGCTCTATGTGTGTGACCTATGTACTCATACACTAGTTTCTCTTGAAACATCTTCATAAAATCAGCTACGCATATATCCATTTTCACTAACTCGTACCTCTTTAATTCTTTTCCATCTTTAACACCATATGTGACTAACTTGTATTTTCCAATAGAAATTAGTTCCTTACCAATTTCATGTGTGCTATCCAAATGTAGGCATCTATGAAACTGTTGCAAACCGCCACATGTAGGACAAAAACCTCTCAAACACATCATCTTATATTAAATGCACCTGTCATCTCGTTTACATAGTACACTTGAAATAAATTTTCTTGGTCACTTAGGAGGTGCTTGTAGACCACATTCCTGTAAAACATCATTACTGTGCAAAGTACAACATATATAGCGATAAATATCATAATGCATAGAAAATTCAACATGGACCCTACAACAACATGTAGTACGTGCATGA
Organism: Cryptomeria japonica; assembly: GCF_030272615.1. Classification (NCBI taxonomy): domain Eukaryota; kingdom Viridiplantae; phylum Streptophyta; class Pinopsida; order Cupressales; family Cupressaceae; genus Cryptomeria; species Cryptomeria japonica. The sequence goes on along the minus strand of NC_081411.1, from coordinate 727,648,286 downwards.
TTAATCTTAACATAAAATGGTTTTGTCATCTCAAAAAATATTTGACTAATTTTAATCTGAGGAAATCTTTGAAGAAACCTTTCATAAAATTGTGTTTGAGTGGTATCTAAATAGTTTTTTCGATGTGGCTCACGATTACTAATTCCAATTCGCCTTCTAACAACATCTCTTTGGTTGGGTGAAACCCTTGTGTTGTAATGCCAATATTTCTCAATTAACGTTCTTATTGCATCAACAACAACCTTTTTCTTGTGTGGGAGTCTACCTAAGAATGCCCAAAGAGAATTATTGTTAGGATCCTCGCTTTTCTCTCGCCTATCTAAGGCATAGTGTAATGTGGTTCTACTTATCCTTAATGACTTTCTTGTTTTGCTTATTAAATGAGAATTTTTCATTTCCTTTCCCATTATGGTTGATGTGAGGACACGATGAGTAACATTAGCATCTTTAGTGCATGATTTCGGACCAATGGCTTGGTATGCATAAAAAACATTTCTCACAATGGTTCTTTCACTATTATTTTTGGATGTTCTTAACCCCAAAATTTTCCGTCTCTCTAAATTTTAGATTTTTAATCATTTCAACAACTAATTGGCATCTTCAACTTTGATTTAAGTTTTCAAAATAATTATTTCAAATTCTTCTAACTGTTCTTCTACAAGTTCTTTCAGAAATTTTATCATGCATTGGCTTCACAATATTTTCATCAATATCTATTTTAAGAGGTGTTAAGATTGGTGCATACTTTTTGTTTTCATTAGGTGCATTATGTGCATTGATCACATCAAATTCAAATGTTATATCTTCTTTAATTTCATCAACATGTGCATTCGTCAAATCATTTTCAAATGGTGTGTGTTCATTGCATTCATCATATGTATTTGAACTGGTGTATGTTGATCATTTTGATTTGGTTCATTCATCATATCAATTTTAATTGTTGAATGTTCATCACTCTCATTAGGTGCATTAGATGACATACCTTCATGTAATCTCTCCATACGCTCCCTTTGTCTTTCCTTTGCTACCTCTCTTTGTTCATTTGTTCCTCTCTTGTTCTTTCCCATTGTCCTACACATAACATCATGACGACAATCCACAATCAAATAGAAAAAAAACAACAAATGATCATCATTTTATTATAATCTAAAGTAACAATAATAAATAACTTCAAAAAAACCAAAATACAAGACAAATCAATCATTCCAAAGCAAAAGCAACTAAACAATATGAAAACTTGACTGAAACTGTCCCAGAAAATCATGTGCAAAAGCAATGGGGCCTTCAAACAACTTGCAATGCTAGTTTTTAGGCCATTGGGACTAAAATATATTAAGATTTTCCCATAACCCGTATGGGTTATGGAAACCTTTAATGTGAATGTTCACAATTTCTCATAACCCGTATGGGTTATGTAGAACTAGAAGTTTTGGCCTTAGTTCTACATAAAGAGGTTATGTAGAACTTGTTGGTATTATGGATCAAGCAAAAGTTGAAGGATATCAAGGTAAAATGCAAATAACCGGTAATTATCTACTATGATAAGTCAACAGAAATAGATATATCAAAAAATCTGGTATTTCACTCTAAAACAAAGCATGTTTCTAATAAGTATAATTTTGTGAAAGAAAATGTTGAAGCAAATGAAGTGAGATTGATTTATGTGAACACTAAAGAGAAAACTACAGATATTTTTACAAAGCCTTTGCCTAAGGAAACATTTGAATATCTCAGAGAGAAGCCTGGGGTAATCACCCCATGGGCAGAGACTTAAATGATGCAGATTAGCATCAAACCGGTAGGGACTAACAAAAAAACCTTTTTTTGGCTTGATGAAGGAGATCTACTATTTAGGGGGAGTAGTTAGCTATATGTTATGTTCTGATTTTGATTTTTAACTGCTTTGGCATTTGATGTCAAAGGGGGAGAAATGTCTATGGAAAATTATTGTACTTTGAAGATGTATTTTGATTTTGGTTATGGGTAAGTGCAAGAAGTTGTGTCCACTTTTTGGCCAAAAAGTGGAAGTTTTTTCCCTTTTTTTTTGATTTCGTCCCATTTGACCTAAATATTTGAGGCACTTAAAGAGTGAATCTTGAAAAAAATCAGGAATAGAAAATGTAGTGCTCGAAGTCTACTTTCCAAATATGTAATTTATTTTAATACCTAGATCTTAAAAATGAAGTTTGAATAGGCATTACTAAAACATATTATTTAAAAGTCACTTTTCAGGACCATACCATGCCCATGTACGACAAGCATAATTTGACCTAAATGAATTTTTTTTTATAAATCCTTTTGGGAAAAGATCTATAACTCACTCACCTTTGATGAGAATATTTTTTTGTAATTTTTTTCTACATATTTTTTTTTTGTTAATTTTTTATTGGGCATAATCATTGTTTTGAAAAATTCTTGTGTACAACAAGCAAAATTTGACCTAAACTTAACATTTTTTTTTAAAACTGTATAGAATTGTCTCTAGTTTGGTGTCATATAATTTTTTTTTCAAAAAACTTAGAAATAAAAAAGTTATTAAAAACCAAAAGAACCATGTTATTTCGAGTTTATAGACCTCTTTCATTAGTAACTATTTTAAAAATAAAAATATCAATCAGTTTTTTAAAAAAATTACATATTTAGAATCTAGACAATCTCTACTATAATGGGTTTTTATTGTTCAAAAAAATTCTGAAAATTTGGTGTTTAGATATATTTTTGAAGTCATTATTTTATATGAAGACTGATTTGGCCTTCAAGTTGCAGGTCCAAGCCTAAGGGTTGGCTCTCCAAGCCATTTCCCAAGCCAAAACCGAAGCTACAACCGAACCAAAGTTGAAATTTTTAGAAACGTGATCCTGTTTCGTTTTTTAAAATAATTAAAAAAATGTTTAGTAAATGGGAAAATGGGATCCCGTTTAAAAAACAAAACGGGATCCCGTTTCCCTTTTCTAAATTTTTTTTTTTTGAATTTTTTTTTTTGAATTTAAAAAACAAAAAAAAAAAAAAAAAAACTATATATACATGAAATATTAAATTTAAGTTTAAGTCATATTTTCCTTTGTCTTTTTCCTTTCTTATACTTTAAGTTATATTTTATGTATATATTAGCAGGATGTTTGAGAATGGTTTCAGATCTCTAGGAGTTATAATATACAGATTCTAGATTTTAGAAGATCTTATAAATTGTGACTTAATAGGACTTGTAATGTCACAATACAACCTATTATGTCATAATAAGTCTCATTGGTATATAATAGGTCCTAATGTGTCATAATATGTCACATTGTGTCATAATAGGTCCTATTGTGACATAATACGACCTATTACATCATAATAGGTCCTATTATGTCATAAGACCCCTCAAAAGGACCTATTATGACATTATACCTCTTAATAGGAACTATTATGACTTAAGACCCTTTAGTAAGACCTATTATGTCATAATAGGTCCTATAATGTCGTAAGACCCCTTAAGAGGACATGTCATGTCATAATAGGTCCTATTATGTCATAAGACCCCTTAAGAGGATGTATTATTATATTATACCCCTTAGTAGGACCTATTGAAGGGTATTATGTCATAATAGGACTGATTATGACATAATAGGACCTATGATGACATAATGGGTCCTATTATGATATCATAGGTCATATTATGTCATAAAATCTCTTAAGAGGAACTATTATGACTTTATACCCCTTAGTAGGACTTGTTAAGAGGTATTATGTCATAACAAGACCTATTGTGACATAATAGGACCTATAATGTCATAATATGACCTATTATGTCATAATAGGTTCTTTTGTTACATAATAGGTCATTTTGTGTCATAATACCCCTTAAGAGGACCTATTATGACATTATACCTCTTACTAGGACCTATTATGACATAAGACCCCTTAGTAGGACCTATTATGACATAATAGGATCGATTATCATATAATAGGACCTATTGGTCCTATAATGTCATAAGACCCCTTAAGAGAACTTGTTATGTCATAATTGGTCCTATTATGTTATAAGACCCCTTAAGAGGACCTATTATAACATTATGCCCCTCAGTAGGACCTGTTAAAGGTTATTATGTCATAAAAGGACTAGTTATGACATAATATGATTTATGATGATGTAATAGGTCCTATTATGTCATCGTAGGTCCTATTATGACATCTTAGGTCATATTATGTCATAAAACCCCTTAAGAGGACCTATTATGACTTTATACCCCTTACTAAGACATGTTAAGGGCTATTATGTCATAATAGGACCTATTGCGATATAATAGGACCTATAATGTCATAATAGGTCTCATTGTGACATAATAGGTCCTATTATGACATAATATAACTTATTATGTCATAATACAACCTATTATGTCATAATACAACCTATTATATCATAAGACCCCTTAAGAGGACCTATTATGACATAAGACCCTTTAGTAGGACCTATTATGACATATGTAGAGAAATAAGTTGGTTGGAAAAGAGAGATGGTATGTTTAGATAGAGTTGAGGGGTATTATGTCACAAGAGGACCTGTTGTGACATAATAGGACCTATAATGTCATAATAGGACCTATTGTGACATAATAGGTCCTATTGTGACATAATATGACCTATTATGTCATAATAGGTCCTATTATGTCATAATAGGTCCTATTATGTCATAATAGGTCCTATTATGTCATAATAGGTCCTATTATGTCATAATACCCCTTGAGAAGACCTATTATGGCATTATACCTCTTACTAGGACCTATTATGACATAAGACCCCTTAGTAGAACCTATTATAACATAATATGATAGATTATCACATAATAGGACCTATTATGTCATAATAGGTCCTATTATGCCATAATAGGTCCTATTATGCCATAATAGGTCCTATTATGCCATAATAGGTCCTATTATGTCATATGACCCCTTAAGAGGACCTATTATGACATTATACCTCTTATTAGGACCTATTATGATATAAGACGGACCTTAGTAAGACCTATTATGACATAATAGGGTTTATTATCACATAATAGGACCTATTATGTCATAATAGGTCCTATAATGTCATAAGACCCCTTAAGAGGACTTGTCATGTCATAATAGGTCCTATTATGTCATAAGACCCCTTAAGGGGACCTATTATGACATTATACCCCTTACTAGGACCCGTTAAAGGGTATTATGTCATAATAGGACTAATAATGACATAATAAGATCTATGATGATATAATAGGTCCTATTATGTCATCATAGGTCCTATTATGACATCATAGGTCATATTATGACTTTATACCCCTTACTAGGACTTCTTAATGGGTATTATGTCATTATAGGACCTATTGTGACATAATAGGACCTATAATGTCATAATATGACCTATTATGTCATAATATGACCTATTATGTCATAATATGACCTATTATGTCATAATAGGTCCCATTGTGACATAATAGGACTTATTATAACATAATACGACCTATTATGTCATAATACAACTTATTATGTCACAAGACCCCTTAAGAGGACCTATTATGACATTATACCTCTTACTAAGACCTATTATGACATAAGACCCCTTAGTAGGACCTATTATGACGTATGTAGAGAAAGATAAGTTGGTTGAGAGAGAGATATGGTACTTTTAGAGAGAGTTATTATGTCATAACATGACCTATTGTGACATAATATGACCTATAATGTCATAATACGACATGTTATGTCATAATAGGTCACATTGTGACATAATAGGACCTATAATGTCATAATATGATTTATTATGTCATAATAGGTCACATTGTGATATAATAGGTCCTATTGTGACATAATACAACCTATTATGTCATAAGACCCCTTAACATGACCTATTATGACATAAGACCCCTTAGTAGGATCTATTATGGCATTATAAGATCGATTATCACATATTAGGACCTATTATGTCATAATAGGTCCTATAATGTCATAAGACCCCTTAAGAGGAGCTAACATTATATCCCTTTGTAGGACCCGTTAAAGGGTATTATATCATAATAGGACTAATAACGACATAATAAGACCTATGATGATGTAATAGGTCCTATTATGTCATCATAGGTCTTATTATGACATCATAGGTCATATTATATCATAAAACCCCTTAAGAAGACCTATTATGACTTTATACCCCTTACTAGGACTTGTTAAGGGGTATTATGTCATAATAGGACCTATTGTGACATAATAGGACCTTTGTTATGTAGGTAGGGTGTAAGGGGAGGTGTATAGAGATAGCGAAG